>NC_044048.1:27378928-27391428 GCF_902167405.1 Gadus morhua
CCAAGGTGTTCAAATACTTTGGCCTTCAGTTTGATAGAAAAAGGTTACGCCCAAATAAGGCATTGAACTAACTGCCAAATATGTGGGCTGTTATTTGTTGCAAAATAATAGAGTAGAGATAATAAGGAGAGAGGAGAGCATGTATTCAATGACCCTGAGATTAACTTTTGTTGAAAAACCGTCGGCTAAACAATGTTACAATATATATATACATTTAAACAAAAAATGTATCATTGTCTTCACTCTATGCAGCAACATTTTATTTGAACAGCAGAAGAGACATTACATCGAGGTAACATAGGAAGACGAGGACATGGTAGAAGACGTAGGGTGTATGTTAAGCTGCTATAGTGATTGTCAGTTTGTTTGACTGACTAGAATAGAGGGAAACTTAAATCCACTTCAAACTTGAAGACAAATCGCAGATTAATTAATTGTTAATAAAAGTAATTGTGAAAGTTTTAAATTAAATGATCAGTTCAGTGTGGCAATGCAGTTCACTCCATTCGGGGCATGAATTAAATCATTACAGCGTATTGAATGACCAGCCAGTAGACCAAAAGACCCAATGGGACAACAGCGACCATTGACTTATTCCTCTTTTGTATTCCCTGAGACACATATACTGTTAGGGTGTTTGACTCCCAGCTGAAAGCTTCCGGTTTTGAACCCAGAACTCCCTTTATGCATCCCTGAGCAAGATCTATAAACCCTACCTGCTCATTAATTACACCATCGAAAAAAAACAAGTATGTTTCTTTTAATCAATGAAGTGTAAAATGTAAATAGCAAAATAGTCACTATAGCTGTATTGCATGATGCATAATGCAATAATGCATTCATTCTGTTGTTAAGATCCAAGCACAGATATAAATTAGGGACAGTTTTGACTTTTATTTACACAATCCTATTTGTTTCTTTTCCTGGAAGGTTCTCCCTGCCTGTCTGTGAGCTGATGACTTACACTCTCGGTATTCTCTATGAATTTGTCGAGAAATTGAATCCCATTTACTAAAATGCAACCATGGGATGTAATTGGCTGGGAAATGACCATAAATATACAGATTACTGGGCCGTAACGGCTCCGGGAGTTAGCGTTCACGCTGCTGAAAGGTATGAAAGTGGATTATTGGTCATTGCATTAAAATAAATTGAGCCACACTGTATTTAACATGGTATCAGGTCATAATGGGACATTCTGTATATCTCACAAGCTAAATGCAGATTCTTTTTGGAGGCTCATTCTAATGCGATAGACTTTATTTAATCATATAGAGATTACAATAAATTAATTGGTGACAACCCAGATATACCTAATCAAAGCATTATGTCTGTATTTTACAAGCTTGTTGCTGACCTCAAAGCAGCTGGTCAGTTAAATACAAATATATTTAAACTTGAGTTTCGCTACACTTGATAGAAGCAAATTTTTAATATCACACATTATTTTAGGGCAATTTACTGAAAGGAACAAATCTTTTATAATTTTTTTATAATCATTTATGGGATTAATTTAGCCAATGCAATAGTTTTAAGTCTCCATCTCTGTAACATAAACATTATTCACTTAAAAAATACTTTTTGAACATTTCTGTTTAAAAAAAACGTTTGGTTAGAAAGGGGTAAATTAATGTTAATATATTTTAAATTATTCATTTTGATCTAAATCATTAAACATATTTACCACTCACGACAGGTTCTTGTCATGAAGATGAAGGTTTCTTTAATGTGGTTTAAGGTTTTTAAGGTTGCAGTTTAGCTCATCAGTCGCAAAAAAAATAACTTTTAACTCTCATTAATTATGGCATATGCATCAGCTGCTGGAGATTAGATATGGAACATTAATCTCTCGGGCGGGGCATCTTGGCTTCTAGGACATGGGTGTGGACCATAACAACCTCCACCCAGATCGGTGGGTAAACGGTTGCAAACTAGCAGACAAAAAAAGCAGGAAGAAACCAACATGGCCCGGATAATATATACTTTTCATCCGCCCTAACTATTCAACGACCAAACTGATGAACTCCTCCATTAGTTTATTAAGGGAAGGCAACACAATACCCTCCCAAAGCTTTTGGCAACCAGGCTGGGGTTTATAAACCATCCCGGGCCGTTGCCGGCTGACGGCGGATGCATGAGTACCTCTGAATAGACCCCCTAAAAGTGACACGATTGAGGTAGACAACAGAGAAACGCCCCCCAAAACAAGGGGAAGGTTCCCTTACCGCTTCGCCAGTCTGGAGTGGAGAGACGGGGGGACGGTCAGTCCAACAGGGGAGGGGTCACAGTGGTCAAGTCAATGGGGTGGGTTTGACTGGTCTTTTGGCATTTGACCAAAAGCCCCCATGTTTGCCCACGCCCTCTTCTGGAACTGCAGGTGTCTCCGTAGCGTGACCGCCATATGCTAATCTCAGTGGTGGATGTCAGGGCTTGAAAGAAAACTCTTCCACTTTGTCTCTTAGGCTCTGTCCCGGTCCCCATTGTTGTTCGAAGCTCCAACGCTGGTTTAGAGTTTGCTAGATATCGCAAGGGTTTGGTTCTTTGGACTGTTCTTGGTGACCTTTGGTTTCTTAGGCTCAATATGTGATTGCAGAAGTGTACGAATATCTGAATCAGTGCACAAAACTATTACGGTTAGGGCAAAGGTTGAACTTGACGTTAAAGTGATCAGAGAAGTTCCAAAAGTTCTGCATTTCTACATGCTGTCAGAAAAGTGCCGAGGACACATCCCGTGGGTTGAATAAGGACTCAACACCCTAACCCAGAGAGTTGAACCTCCTGACAACCAGGCTTCCCAAAGGGTCACAGTCTGGCAGGTGTCAAATTAGCAGCAAAATTGGCTAACCATTGGTTCTCATTGAGACCAGCTAGTCCATCCCTCCTCCTCCAGCAGCAGCAAGCGTGGACCCCGGCCTGGGGGGGGCTGACTGGCTGGGGCCTGCGTTGGGGGAAGAGGCGAAGGAGGGATGTTGGCAGTGCAAGAGGGCGGGAATAGCATTGATTTAACAAGGACCAGATTAAGGAAGGAATTACACATGGAGCTGTGTAAGATCTTGTACAAAAAAACAAAAACCTGACACAAGAGGAGACCAGATTTGTGCTCCTAAGCTTAATAAAAAGGACGGAGAGAATTGAAACAGTTCACTGCCTTTCTTGGTCCACAGAAGGGTTGGTTTTATCTGTGGGTCTTTAAAGACAGAGAGCAAAGGCCCCAGTGAATGTTTGATCCTTGGCTACTCCATATTCATCTCCCAGCGTTTGCGGATTGGCTGAATATTGTTCTACTTAGTGGTTCTTAGTGGTTCATTCGCGCATTTACCAAATTACACAATTCAGTGCTGCAATATTTCGAAACACATTTTTTTATAGAATGTGTATGGTGTATGAATATTAGGATCCAACCCTGGACATAGTTTGAGTTTTTTCTGTAGATGTGTAGGGTTGAGTAACTCATCAGATTATTCAGCCGCACTATCAGAACGATCGCAGACTTTTTTTTAACTTGGTGAGTCCACAGAAATATACGACCTTGCTATCCCCTCCAAAAAACAACATCTTCACCAAACGTCTACCACAAAATTTTTGAATCTGTTTCCGTTGTTCCAACAAAAAGTTCTTCCGGCAACGATCTTGCGATCGCTCTCCAGTCTCCATTTTGACCAGCGGTTCACCCAATAGACGTCATGTGTGTATGAAGGGGCACAGCCACAAAAAGGAAGGAAAAAAAGAATCTATCCCTCCACCCCCCTCCCTCTTCCTTCCTCCTTCTCTCCCTCCCCCCCTCATCGCCACCGGTATTAAAGCCCCTATTCCCCTCACCCCCGACTGGAGTGACAAGGCTACAGATCAAGTACTCAGCTATCCCCTTCCCCTCTTCCACAAACGTATCGAGTGCATTTCAAAGCACCTTTTAACCATAATCTGTAAAGAGACTCAACAAGCCCAAGTCCCTTCAGTTTTGTTTGCCGGGCTAAGAAACTCCACTCCTAAGATTGTTAATCTTCTTTTTCAAAATAAGATTATACTATTGCTCTTTTAAAACTTTTCGCAATTGCTTTTTTTAAGCCCCGGGCTGTCCACTAAGGGCTTTACTTTGTAGCGTATATATCTCAAATATGCCTCCTTTATATTTTATTTGCTCCCCGCTATAATCTATATCTGTGTTTATATTGACAGTCAGCAAGTTTTGTTCGTGTGGCTATTTTTTTTTATCAGTAAATAAAGACACTTATGTGCCACTGCCAGAGGAAGAAAGGAGATAAAAGCATTTGCATTTAATAACCGCTTTTTCCCTTCTCGTAAAAACATAATGCTTTGATAAGGTAAACATCGTGGTGAGGGCTGGATCAAGTTCAGTTCTTTAGTCTATTTCTTATTCTCACTGATCCGGGCACACTGTAGTGTCCTACAGTAGTTTAAAAGCCACCGAACGATATTGTGAAACCAAATGCTATTTTTGTCTCACAATGCATTTATTTCCCCTTATGCCGTGTTAACGACGGAAAATATAAAACTGGTACAAGCCTATTGCGTCGCTAGTTAGCCCTTATAGTCTTCTCAACGAAAACGGCATGCAGTGATTCTTTGGGAAAATGCGGGTGCCACATTATACAGGACCCCCAAAAACAAAAACTGCAGACTCTACGCTATCCACCTTTAGTGCTTGCTGTACATTTTGTAACGGGGTTATTCTTGTTGTGACTTAATTCCATTGTGTCCAAGCTGTTGTGGAACAATAGCTAGAACAATACTGGGCTGAATGAATGGAGATGCGTTCAGGAGTTGTACAGCTTCGAATGCGGCGTTAGATTGGGCGTCAGTGGAGTTGTTGTCTATAATGGGCTCACTTGGGCTTGGATTTGGGGCCTTTTGTGAGTGGATTGGGTTCCGGTGCCAACTGGCAGATTTAGCAACACTTTCTCTTTGTGCGCTTTCATAATTTTATAACTTCGGTTTTGACCTCAATTAGTAAAGTCCCTTAACCGTGAAATCAGGGCCCTGTGTCCACAAGACAGAGATGGGAGGGAGAAATATCCATTAATGATGAAAAATCGAACAATGAATTTGGCAAACAGTAAAGATCTATGGAGGAGAAGGACTTGTTTATAGATCTGAGGAGTGCAAATACATAATCCAAATGTCTTTGTTGAAAAGAACATAAATCCCTCATAACAATGCATCTAAACATTCTATACTCGATAAGTAGCAAGTTGTTTTACACAATGAGCTGCAACTGGTTTCTGCAAAAGTCCCCATTTCTTGGTGTTCAAAGGTATTTTGAGAAGTAATAACACTGTACGTTGCCTAGTTACTTTGTTTAACTTTCTCAATTGTGATTCAGGAAATTTCAATAATTATTTCATCCTTTCCCAATGTACTTTCTGTACATTGTATGCAGTGTGGAATGGCAAACAAAGGATGAAGTATCTGTTTCTCCTTTGTATTCCTGAGAGACCAAAGGTTTGATCGTGTAAATTATGTAAACCAGGGCACGCAACCAGAGGTTGTCAACCTCAGCTTGTTATGAGACTGGTCCTCATTGCCTTCACTTGCCTCTGTCTGACCTTTTAAACACTTGAATGTGCAGGCGGCACTTTTTTAAAAAGGGGCTCTAGAACAGAGGGGTCACCGTGCTGCCCAGGGGCCGGGATATGCCGGCCCCTGGGCCTGCAGTCTCTTCCACCCCGGGGTTGAAAGAGAGCTGCTGTAACAGGGACTGTAACACAATGTCCCTTTTTGAAGAGGAGGAGAGGTGCTCAAAAATCTTTGCTCGTGACATGTGACATGCTGTCTTGTGTTGTGTGTGTTGTGTCAGCACAGACCGTTTTGTGCGCTTGTGGCATGAACGTGAAAGCGTTGCTTGGTTTGTAATTATAGCAGAACTAATATGCTTTTCAAAATGACCCATAATGACGAGCACTAAACGTTCTCGCTCTCTCTCCAACGCTGTGGTCTCTCCCCGTGTGTATCCTCTCTCTCCCCCCTCTCTCTCTCTCTCTCTCTCTCTCTCTCTCTCTCCTTCTCCCCCCTCTCCCCCCTATCCTCTCTCTCTCTGTTTGGGTTGTTTGTAACGAAACACCCCCCCTCTGTTTCAGACATTCACAGGAGAGTAGGAATGTTGAACGGCCGTTTACACACGACTCTATTAATGCAGAGAGGACCAGTCATGGACTCAACGAAGCTAGGGCTGATGCATTAACATACATATACACACTCACACACATCACTCGCTCACTCACTCACAAACACACACATACACACGCTCACTCACTGACCCACTCACTCACACAACCCACACACAAATAGACCCACAAACAGCCTCCTCCCCCCTCTCGATCTGCCTGATTCTCCATGCTGGCTGTGAGGTGACGGTGGCGCTGAACCCGGGGGCCTGGTGGAGATTGATAGCATCCTCATCCTCCACCCCCCCTTCTCCTCCACCCCTCCTCTCACAGGGCAGCAGCAGATAGACATTATCCCTGTATGATAGCCCACCTCCACCAACAGCATTAGCATCCACGCTGCACTCGTCTGATGGTCTGCGTTTCCTGACACATTCTCATTATATAGTCTATATCTCATTCATATATTCAATGCATAGTTCATTTCTCCAGTGTCTGTGCGGGTCTGTATACGTGGTGTGTGTGTGTGTGTGTGTGTGTGTGTGTGTGTGTGTGTGTGTGTGTGTGTGTGTGTGTGTGTGTGTGTGTGTGTGTGTGTGTGTGTGTGTGTGTGTGTGTGTGTGCATGTCTGTATATGCGGTTAGTGTCTGAGTGTGTTTATGTTTCTGTGTGTGTGTGTGTGTGTGTGTGTGTGTGTGTGTGTGTGTGTGTGTGTGTGTGTGTGTGTGTGTGTGTGTGTGTGTGTGTGTGTAACTGAGTAAGTGTGCATGTGTGTTGCATGCAGCAGCTATTTGAGCGACACAATACCAGTGGGGAAAGCTGGTTTATAATCATCGTATTTAATTATAAAACGAGCAGACAATCAGCACTGTTTGATTCTATATTCAGGTCAATTGTTTAATGTGGTGAAGGTCAACTGCTCATGTTAATCTGTTGTCTTCTCTGTAAATATTCTGGGCTGCTTCTTCTATTGAGCTGGTGCCACAGGAGAGTACATGCTCTGGGATAGTTAATTAAACACTTAGTAATGAACCAGGAGAGCTCTCTGATGGGGACTTTTTCAAACACGCGTTCTCCCCTGGAACCTTTGAGAATTACAGATGCCTAATTATTTAGGAATGGGCCCCGACTTCAGCTGCAAGAATGCACAAACCTTTTTGATGTCTTATCTGTTTTTTGAGTCTTTGCTTTTGTGTATGTATGTATGCTTCTCTGTGTGTGTGTGTGTGTGTGTGTGTGTGTGTGTGTGTGTGTGTGTGTGTGTGTGTGTGTGTGTGTGTGTGTGTGTGTGTGTGTGTGTGTGTGTGTGTTAGAGAAATCAACAGTGTGAAAAATGAGTGTCAACACTGTGTGTGTGTTTATGTGTGTCCATAACCATGTAGGCATGCATGCCCTCCATAAAGCCCATATTATATTATCATATATACATACACAAGTATAACGCACACACACTTTATGTATCTATCCCTCATATCAGCCGTGACACATGTGCAATGTCTCTGAGACGGAGGAGCGGAGAGCACATCGGAGAGACGTTGCACATGTGCTGTGGCCTGGGATATATAGTCTCTGTATACATCCCGGCTTGGCCACTGTCCTGCTCGGGATGCTAAGTCCTGCCAGCAGCTGAACCAGGAGGGGAGCAGAGACGGGTCCAGGTTTAGCTCCTCTCTATCGCGCCGGGCGGCTGTCCTATTAGCATAATCTCTGCTTTCCATTATCTGCTGAGAGGGGAAAGGAGGGGGGAGAGAGAGAGAGAGGAGAGAGAGAGAGAG
Organism: Gadus morhua; assembly: GCF_902167405.1. Taxonomy (NCBI): domain Eukaryota; kingdom Metazoa; phylum Chordata; class Actinopteri; order Gadiformes; family Gadidae; genus Gadus; species Gadus morhua. The sequence goes on from NC_044048.1 coordinate 27,386,826, forward strand.
AGAGAGAGAGAGAGAGAGAGTAGAGAGAGGAGAGAGAGAGAGGAGAGAGAGAGAGATAAGGAGAGAGAGAGAGAGAGAGAAGAGAGAGAGAGAGAGAGAATTGTTTAGTTGGAGATCTGGGGGAAAGAGAGAGAGAGGAAGGGAGAAAGAGAAAGAGATGGTGAGAGAAGGAGTGAGGAGGAAGGGTGAGAGGGAGAGAGAGAGAGCGAAGGCAGAAGGGTTGCAAGATTGAAAGAGGCCAGGCGAGGGAGATAGAGGAAGATAGCTGGTGGATAGGGAGAGAGAGGGTGAGAGAGAGAGAGAGAGAGAGAGAGAGAGAGAGAGAGAGAGAGAGAGAGAGAGTGAGAGAGAGGGAGACAGGGAGAATCGGGGCTGAGGGGAGAGGGTACTTGACCCTGCTGATCCAGGAGCTGTCAAACATGATTTCACTGTGTCCAGGAGATTCTCATTGTGTCGTCCGCTCAGAAGCCTGGGCAGAAAACCCCCTGCGACCGTTATGTGGACGGGGCTGTCATGGTGGACTCATGTCCTGGTCGTCTGTATGGCCTCTCCGCCGTTTTGAGTTCATGTTCTCCTAGACAGGTCACTGCTGCCTAGCAGAGGGACCTCTGTCTTTAAGACAGAGCACCTCTGGACCTTCTTGTCGTGAACTCTGCGGCAGTATTTACTATGTATTTACCACAATATCAAAGTAGCTAACAGTTCATTGCTTTTTGGTAATGTCATTAAGGAGCATGTAGGGGGAGGGCATCTGGCCCGACAACGCCTACAGGTCGACTAAGGACATGGCGAATCAATCCCAGAATCTTTGTTATCCGATTTTCAGATTATTTTATGGACATGTTTGTCCGTTGCACTTTCAGTTGAGACAAACATCCCTTTGAAGTACGCTGAAAAGGAAATGCAGATGAAACAACAATCGAGAGCTAGAATCGAACAATCTCAGGACTCCTTCTAAACTAAAATAGTCCTTGGCAAAGCTTCATGAATAAGCACTCTAGCTCAAAGCACTTGATATGAAACATTCCCTCATGGCACACATGTTGTCATGTCGTGGCAAGCAAGGGAGAGTTAGCGGTGGAGCTAACCGCAGTATCCCTCTAAAGAAGTCCTCATTGTGATTCTAAAACTAGGTATCAGAAACAAGTCGATGTCTTCATTTTCTGACTACACAAAACAAAGGACAAAATTGAGTTACTATTGCTCAGCCCTACCTGTGGGCTCCATTTAGTCTGTCAACACTTCTCTGGCGGGTGGTGGAGGGTTAGGGTAGTGCAGTTTAAAGAGGGGGGAGGGGGGGGGGGGGGGGGGGGGGAGGGGCCTGGGTGTGGGGGAAGACACTCTTGCAGCAGCCTGTAATGAAGAGCTTGGAGTAATCCCATAATTCCTTGTTTAATTAAACCGTTAAGCCGGCTGGTTAAACCAGTCTGATTGGTCCTTCCATTATTAAGTTACTTTTCTTCGTGCTCCCCTGACGGAGTCACTCGTCGACAAAACGAGAACCGCTCGAGAACCAGCGGGAAGGTGTTGAAATAGTACTCAAAGTACTCTCACCTTTTACCCTGCAGCTGTTCCAGTCTACACCTTGCCTTGTCTCTTGGAAACTTCCCTCTGAAAAGAGGCCTTGAATCATTGCTTACTGTAGGTCTGCGTACACCGGCGCATCAATCATGCCTGGAAGACATAAATGACTAGAAAATGCACAGATAGTTACACTTATACAATGCAGTACAGCAAAAGATATAGTGTACATAACAACGGCACTTTGCTAGTCGTGCTGCAGCTCTGTGGAAGTTTGCCTCGCAGGCAGTCATTATGTCCAACGTGTTGATTGAGAAGTAAAAGCTTGTCATAAGGGCTTTATTGCATACCAGCTTTCAAGTGTCTGTGGTCGGATGGTGAGGTGTGTTTGGGGCCGCGCCCAGCTGTCCCCTCTGGGCTGCTCAGACTGGAGGAGAACGGAGCGGAGGCGCCGCGCTGACTCTGTTGAAACACCCTGACCGCCCCGGCCTCGCGCCTTCCAACCCCAGCTGCCACTAATCGCTGCTAGCCGCTGTTAGCTCAGATGTTAGCTAGCCGCCATGCTAATGTGCTACGCACAGTGATGTGTAAATGTAGCTGGTACAATGCTAATGCGCTATGCTCAGTGATTTGTGTAAATGTAGCTGCTGCGATGCTAATAAGCTATGCTCAGTGACAGTATAAACGCTGCAACCGCCACACTGCTAATGTTCCCCGGTCAGTACAAATTAAACTTCCAGTGCCGTGCTAATAAATACTCTCAGCGCTACTGCACACTTAGCCGATGTGCAAGCCCATGTTACACCTCTGACTGCATCACAATTCATATTGTATATTCATGCCCCACACATTTCAAAGTCTGTGTTGCTTGGCAACCGTGGCGTGTCCAGACTTGGTGGCCTAAGTGGGGCACTATATTATACAGTGCACGGGTGGCATGAAGTAGGAGATATGCACACACACACACACAAACACATAAACACGTACACACACATAGACACACACACACACAAACACAGACACACACACACACACACACACACACACACACACACACACACACACACACACACACACACACACACACACTAACACACACACACACACACACACACACACACACACACACACACACACACACACACACACACACACACACACACACACACACACACACACACTAACACCCATACACTCTTGTTACTATAGCGAGCTAGAGCATTCCTCCCAGCAATCGATTTAGATAATTCCTCAATTCAATTTGTGCCTTGTGCGCCCATATTCTATCATTAGGCTTCACTTACTTACTTCTGTCTGAATAGGTCGTTTTTTTGTTTTTCTTCGCGTCAGGCCTAACAACGCCTACTAGCCGTTGTAAAATCACTGTAAACCACGACCTCTCCTGGCTTATGGCTTAAGTAACATCCTGGCAGGGGTGGAGCCATGCGGTTCAAAATATCTAGTGGTTTGAAGTTACAGAGCTGCTTGTCACAGCTCTTAGAGTACAAACTGGTCTAGCGCTCAGACTTGTTCACACAGGAAACGAGATCAGTGAAACTATCAGACATTTAACTGTGTTTTATTGTAATTCGGTTGTACCATTGACTATATAATCCATCCAGTTATAAATCTGTTGATTAATTCCTTCATCCATCGCCCCCTCCACACGTCCATTTTGTGGGTGCTAAAATAAGCCCTAAGCACAATCTCAAGAACCTCTTGAACAGAGCTACCCCTTTTCAGTCCTCTCCTCTCCTCTCCTCTCCTCTCCTCTCCTCTCCTCTCCTCTCCTCTCCTCTCCTGTCCGCTCCTTTCGTCTTCTACTCCCTCCTCTCCTCTCCCCACCCCTCCCCTCTCCTCTCCTCTCCCCTCCCCTCCCCTCTCCTCTCCTCTCCCCTCCCCTCCCCTCTCCTCTCCTCTCCTCACCTCATTCCTCCTAGGGCCTTACTTAGTGAAATACCAACACCACCCAGCCTCCACTTGCTGCCTATTTACCAGATGCAGGGTAGAACCAGAGAGAGAGAGAGAGAGAGAGAGGGGGGGGGGGGGGGGGGGGGAGGAGAGGAGAGAGAGAGAGAGAGAGAGAGAGAGAGAGAGAGAGAGGAGACTAGAAGAGAGAGAGAGGACGACGGAGAGAGAGAGAGAGAGAGGGGGGGGGGGGGGGGAGAGGAGGAGAGGAGAGAGAGAGAGAGGAGAGGAGAGAGAGAGAGAGAGAGAGAGAGAGGAGAGAGAAGAGAGAGAGAGAGAGAGGGGGAGAGAGAGAGGAGGGAGGGGGGGGGGGGGAGAGAGAGAGAGAGAGAGGAGAGGAGAGAGAGAGAGAGAGAGAGAGAGCGAGAGAGAGAGAGAGAGAGAGAGGGAGGGGGGGAGAGAGAGAGAGAGAGAGAGAGAGAGAGATGGAGAGAAGAGAGAAGAGAGAGATGAGAGAGGAGGGGGGGGGGGGGGAGAGAGAGAGAGAGAGAGAGGGACGAGAGGAGAGAGAGAGGGGGGGGGGGAGAGAGAGAGAGAGAGAGAGAGAGAGAGAAGAGAGAGAGAGGGAGAGAGAGGGAGAGAGAGAGAGAGAAGAAGAGAAGAAGAGAGAGAGAGAGAGGGACGAGAAGAGAGAGAGAGAGAGAGGGGGGGGGGGAGAGAGAGAGAGAGAGAGAGAGAGAGAGGAGATGAGAGAAGAGCAGAGAGAGAGAGAGGAGAGAGAGAGAGAGAGAGAGAGAGACGCGAGAAAGAAAGTGAGAGAGAAAGAGAGAGAGAGGAAGGAGAAGAGAGGAGTCTGGCAACATTGCTGCCACTGAGGAGAGTGGTTTGGAGAGGAGCAATCCCTTACTCCTGCTCCTGCAATGCTCCTCCTGCTCCTCCTCTTCCTCCTCCCTCCTGCTCCTCCTCCTCCTCTTCTCCTCCTCCTCCTCCTCGCTCCCTCTCCAGGCCAGTAGTTAATAAGTAGGTGCTCTTGCAGAGGTCCAGAATGAGTACAGAATATTACGAACTTCTCTATACAAAAGTGTTTGGTATATAGAAATGCTAAATGATTAAACCCTCAACCCTTAGATAAATAAATTAGATGATTTATCAGGCATAACATTACTAAAGGCCT
>NC_044048.1:27408928-27421428 GCF_902167405.1 Gadus morhua
ACTGATTCCATTGGAAGAAGGATTATACTTTAATTATCCTTTTTTCTTGAGCCTCTGTAGCAATTAACATTTCCTTCAGAGGTTGGTTCATCCATCCAAATAGTCACCCGTCCATAAGTTCATACATCAAACCTATCTCTTCTTTCATCTGGACACGGAAAAAAAGGTCACTAAAAAATGTGCAACAAAAATAAGAGAATAAGAGAAGAGAATATATATTACACATATACATATCTTTAAAAGGCTGAAATGGAGGAAGGGAGTTGGAGAAGGAAGAAATTACAAAGAAATTCATGTATCCAACCGTCCATTTACTCAACCTTCTGTCTGTGGTTCTATCAGCCCGTCCGTCTGGGTCCATCCTATTCATGTGAATGGCTCCCTCAGTGCTCTGTCTAGGTCCGTAAGACTCTCTGTTCACGATGACCCTGCCCCTCTCATCTTTGGCTCCCTCTGTCCTGAGCCTAAGGTTCAAAGCCGGTTGAAAGGACAAGTGATCCAATGGCCCTTCAATGGTCTGCATGTAGAGAAGGGGGTCAAAGGTCAGCCCTGGCCCATGTGACTCCACTTAGTTCTGGATACCACAATGATCGGCGGAGAGAAATGATTTATGTAATGGCCGATGATAAACAACTTTTCATTAGATACTCAGTTTAGACCATTTGCTTATTATGTTAGATTCAAATATGCATTGTTCCGGATTGATTGATTTTCTCAAATTTCACTGGTTCGTTTAATTACACATTTTGAATTAGAATTCAAACAAATATCTACAATCAGGAATTATATTTTCCACTTTCTCTGTCGATTATTTCAGCAATGCCTGATATCTGTCCTACTTTTCTTCACCCATACCTGTAATTCATCTTTTTTCTTCTTGTGATTTCTCATTGACCTGCTTCTCTGCTCTTCCCAACACTCTTTCTATCTACATCCCCCTCCTACTCTCTCCTTCCCTCCCTCTCTCCCTCTGTCATGCACTTTGCCATTAACCTAATCTAAATCATGGGAGTATATTTCATCCAGCCCTGTGTTGGGAGACCCCCATCAACCCCCACCCCTTCCCCATCGCCCCTGGCCCATCACCCTCGTGCTGAGAACCTCTTCTCTGTTTTATTTACATGTTATTTACGTCCAGCTGTGCAGAAATTAACCCAGACGACAAATCATTTGACCTGACATTCCTTCATGTCACAGACACCAGACCATCATCGATAGAGAGAAGGAGGGGAGGAGGGATGGAAAATGGGAGACAAAGAGCGGGACAGGAGACGAGCGGGAGGAGAGAAGAGTGTTCAGTGAGAGTGATCCTCTAGCCCAGCTCTCCCTCTCTGAGATGTCACCCCCTGTGGAAGCTGTTAACCCCGACTCAGTGGGGGGCCTTGGAGACATACAGGGACGGTTGACCCGCCGCTGGGAGCACAATCTGCTGGACATGGATCACAGGCCTTCAGAATATAATCAGGTTATTAGGCAGACTGGTGACTGACCAGTTGGTTCAGATCAGTTTGCTTCATCTGATAAATACAAGGAACAGCATAAGTACAAAAATTAATACATTTGCACTGTCTTTTTATTTATTGTACATTATAAAAAAGTACATCAACTAAAAATGTAAAACTGATATATTGGAGTTATAATAATAATAATAATAATTCATTGAATTTATTTAGCGCTTTTCTAGACACTCAAAGACGCCTACAGTGAAGGGGGGGGGGGACCTCACTAACCACCACCAGTGTGTAGCACCCATTTGGGTGATGCACAGCACCCAATCGGCGCCAGAACGCTCACCACACACCAGCTTGAGGTTGAGAGTGAGGGATGAGGTGGAGAGAGAGGGAAAAGAACATTTAACACTACTATGGACCACATGTAAACCCTATCGACCACATGTGAAAAATTATAATTATAATTATAATTATAAAAATTATACAAAAGGATGATAACAATTATAGCAGTTATGTAACTTTTCTGTTATCTCTTTATTTGATTTTGATGTTGATACACTTTATTCATCCCCAAGGAAGAAACTGGGTTGTTGCCCACTGCACATAGTCACACAAACTCACAAAGACGTGTCCAATGCATCACCTTTAAGAGGGCCTGATATAGCTAAACAGAGAGCTGTTCTGTCTCAGAACTTATTTCCTCATGCACGTAGAGCTGTGTGGGCGACTAGCTTCCGGCTAACACGTGTTGTGTCTGGTTTGGACTGCTTGTTTGGTACTTCACTAATCGCTGTCATCTGAAAGCCATCTTGTTTAGAGCCAGCTTCCTCACTTTCTGTCCCTGTCATTCAGATGCCTGATTTAAGACTCTTTTACACCCCTTCCCCAATTTCTGTCATTCTCACACTCTCTTATTTGTTATATCTATCTCGCTCTATCACCAAGCTGTCTCTCTCTCTCTCTCTCTCTCTCTCTCTCTCTCTCTCTCTCTCTCTCTCTCTCTCTCTCTCTCTCTCTCTCTCTCTCTCTCTCTCTCTCTCTCTCTCTCTCTTTCTATCTCTCTCTCTCTCTCTCTCTCTCTCTCGCTCTCTCTCTCTCTCTCTCTCTCTCTCTCTCTCTCTCTCTCTCTCTCTCTCTCTCTCTCTCTCTCTCTCTCTCTCTCTCTCTCTCTCTCTCTCTCTCTCTCTCTCTCTCTCTCTATCTTTTCTTTCTTTCTCGAGACTTGCCTCTGATTTCCTCTAAAGCTTCCAATGTGCAGTTGGGGTTGGATATGCCGATGAGAGTTAGCACACGGTTAAAAGGCATCCTACCTCCTCTGACAAAACAAAACAAAAAAATATTTTTATGCACGGCTTTCAGTGCTTCAACGCCAGAGTCGCACAAACACCAACATGTTGTGTGAAGTGTCCTCATGGTGACATTACACCCTTTTTGTTTGTCTTGGTTTCATTTCAATACCAGTGGGGGGGCTGGGATTTCCAGGACTGACTGCGGTCCCTGCAAAAGCCCAAGTCTGCCGGTTGTAGAAAAGCCATCAAGCGATGGCATAATTTCCTCTGATTGCATCACATATCCCCTCCTTTCAGCAGATATGCTTGAGAGTAATCCCCGCTGTGTTTCCACTAAGACAGTGATGGAACTATGACAGCACTAATGCAGAGCAGGCTCCTCCGTTTTGATGTCATTTTGTTCCACACGCTCGCTGTGATAAGCCTTTTTAAACCAAACAGTTCCTCCACCGCTCTGAGGCACGCCACATGGTCGCGCCCTTGGGGGGTTTCTCTTCCCTGTCCGTCCTCAGTGAGCTAAAACAAAGAGCGGAGAACAGACTAGGCCCAACAGGACTCACTCTCCCCACCCCCCACCCCCCCATCTCATTTCTAATTGACCTTGCTTCTTTTATGTTCCTTGTTTAATCTCTGATAGTAACTTTTATATAGCCCAGAGGCAAGTATAATAAAGTTTTCCAAAATACCCAATGGGATTCGATGGGTGGTGGTGAACACTAGAGTGACAGCATTGTGCTGGTTAGAAACGTAAGGTCTTCAAGATGTACGTCAGGGCACAGCCTGGACTGTTCCCCTCCAGTTCTTGTGTGTGTGTGTGCGTGTGTGGGTGTGTTTGTGCATGTGTGTATGCGTGTACATCCTCTGTTTGTCCCGTCAGAGCATCAATCTCCTCTTTCTCTCTGCCACGGTGTCAGTCCCCTGTCTCCAGCGTGTTCTTATCTGCACTACGGGCCCAGACCCACCGTTAATATGCGCAGTGCTTCATACACCGCGGCACACACCGCTGCAAATAAGAGTCTTTTCATCTGGACGGGCGTCACGCTATCGGCTCTGTTCCGAGGACCCAGGCCCCGGCGACCCAAACACAAAGAGCTCGCCGTCTTTCCGACACCCGCGCAAACAAAACAAGGCTTAATTGGAACAGTTCAGGACATTTAGAGTGTGTGAAAGGCAGCTCCTTTGCGATAAGTGGCGCTATTTATTTATCTGAAAGGATGCACATTGTGTTCATTAACGCCGCACTCATCTTCTGCTCACAGAGCTCCGGGCTACACGGCTCTCAGAAGTTTAGAATTAATTACTTTTTGTGTTCCGATTTTAAAAGGGAGGGGGATCTTTGTGTGTGTGTGTGTGTGTGCGTGCGTGCGTGTGTGCGTGCGTGCGTGTGTGTGTGTGTGTGTGTGTGTGTGTGTGTGTGTGTGTGTGTGTGTGTGTGTGTGTGTGTGTGTGTGTGTGTGTGTGTGTGTGTGTGTGTGTGCATGGGCAAGAAAGAAACCAAATGCCTTGCAGCAGCGTGCTTTCAACTTGCTCCTGTCTCCCATTATCTCTATTTGGAGGACTGTGGCATTAACAATACGGAGAGAGAGAGAGAGAGAGAGAAAGTGGGAGGGAGAGAGAGAGGAAAACGGATAGAGAGGTGGACAAGAATGATAGAAAAAGAGAATGGATGCGGGAGACATTGAAAATAAATAGAGAGAAACAGGTAGCTTCCAAGTGGAGATTAGTACAACTTTCGGTTTCATGATCGCTTTGTTTAAAGCAAGACTAGCCAAACAGCAAATAAAATAAATGACACTAATTTCAATGGAAACCCATTTTTTAATGACACATTAAACCACGCCCCAAATGCTACCAAACCTTATCCCCTAACGCCCCCACCTTCACACTCCCTGTTCCTCGACATCACCCCACGCTACTGAGGGCCATGAGTCGATGCCAGGGCGTTTATGCTAAATATGAAGAGATTTGAATAAGTCCCACTTTCAGGCGACACAATGGACTCCAGCACGGCGTTTGACGGACCACCCCCTGCTCGGCCTCAATAGACATGTCAGGGCGTCCAGGACAACCCCGCCCTCGTGGGCCAAGGAGGTCTCTTGGAGCTCCGCCCACGCCCCCGCCAGAAGATCACCTCCTTGGGCTTTCTGACACCTCCCTGGAGTCAGGGGAGTGCCTCTCTCTCTCTCTCTCTCTCTCTCTCTCTCTCTCTCTCTCTCTCTCTCTCTCTCTCTCTCTCTCTCTCTCTCTCTCTCCCTCTCTCCCTCTCTCTCTCTCTCTCTATTCAACCAAGCCTCGTTCTACCCCGCGGAGCGGGCTCCAAGGGCTGGAACACCTCAGTAAAAAACACGCCAAAGTTGTCACATTAGCTCCACATTAGGGACGTGTGGTTTTTGGGATGAAGAGATAATGTAGACTTTTTGGGGTTTTGTTGAGAGTTTTTGTTTCTCAGGGAATGCAAACTAAGCCGTACTTGACTTTCCGGAATGCAAGTGAAAGCCAAAGATTGGCACTGGTCTGGTTTTTCTTTCTCCTTCCAATCGGCAGTCTTCAAAAGCCCTATTAATAGATGTCCTGTTAAGTATAGAAAGTTAATTTCCAACCTTTTTATGAGGAGGAGGGCCCGGGCTTAATAGGGGAGTGTGTGATAGGAATTGTAATTGGAAGCAGTGTGTTTAAACCAAGGGCCGGTCGCCAAGGGATTAACTCAGGGGCCCCTGATAAAACAGAGGAGACGTGGGGTTAGAAACGCTGATGGGTTAATTAAGCAGATTTCTTAAAGAGCCAGCCCAGCCTGGAGCCTGTACTGGCTGGGGAAAGGGCTCCATGATTCTCTAGCATTTTTCCTCGTTCCCAGCCGTTTGCTGAGTCATGCATCTTAATGAATGGCCACTGCTGATTGGTTGAGAGGCACTGGACGTTTTCTTCTTTCTTCTTTTTAATCTATGATCTAATTAACAGCTCATTTTGCAGTTTCAGCATGTTGTACTCATTCTCTAATAATAGTCTTATCATAGGAATATGAGGCGCCTGATACCGGGGATATACTAGCCAGGGTTGGTTCCTGCCCCCAAGCACGTTTTCATTTTAGTTCTTGGATCCATATTAACAGATTAAGGCCATTGTTTTTGACTCATTCACTGGGCGATATGGCGTTTCACTTAAAAATACATTGTGATCAGCCAAACCTCTCCTTTGCTTTCTGACGCCTTGACTCGAAGAAAACTAAAAATGAACATGCCTTCCCAAACTCAGCTTTGTCTTCCTCCAATGTGTGGTGGACAGCCGTTTATGTTTCTGTCATGCAGGTAATGCCATTTAACCTTAACACAAACCTTCCCGCGTGTGTGTTTCCCTGTGTGCAGCATGTGTATCTGTGAATTTCCACAACATGGGATCTCTTTGGGTGGGGGCCCCTGCTTGGGGAAGCGGGCCCCTGAGGGGACGGAGAGGAGGCTGCAATGTGGCCTTGATTCTGTAGCGGCCTCTGTCCGCGGCTAATAGGGTTAGCCTCAGATACAGGAGGGGGCCACAGGCGGGTACAAAGGAGGAAGCAACAAAGTGAACCTCATATTATGGAGCAGAGAGATAGAGAGAGAGAGAAGGATGGCCCCCAACTTCACCTCAAACCTGCCCCATAATCTACAGGAACAGATACAAATAACACTGCTTGTGATGGTCTCTGAGTAGCAGGGGTTCAGTAACACAGAGTTATCAAAACCAGGGCAGGAACGCAACACTTAAAGTCTAAGGGCCAAGGTGCTCATTGCTAACTTACCTGAGTCTACAATGAATACAAGCCCAGCTAGCTATTTGCTCATTTGTTTTAGTTTCAATCGTATTTTACAGTAATTCCTCTTCATGCATCGTGGTTAGCCAGGCAAGCTCGTTGCTATTTTGCCTTATTCCACAGGGGGTCTTAACTCAGCCAGCTGTTCTAATTTGTCCTGCTCTAAAAGGGGCTCACTAACAGCGTCTTGTGTGTTCTGCGTCTCCAGGTGATGAGCATCCTCAGCAACCCCAACGCCTTGCCATCGCAGTCGCAGCACGACTTCTCCATCTCGCCGCTCCACGGCGGCGGGGGCGGCGGCGTGGGGCTGGACGGCTCCAACGTGTCCGGCGTCGCCGCCCTCTCGGCGAGCTGCAGCCAGCGCGGGGCGGACGGCGGCCTCAAGGTGGTGGACAGCCTGGCCTCGTCCCAGTCCTACTGCCCGCCCACCTACAGCTCCGCCGGCTACGGCGTGGACCCCGGGATGGGGGCCGGCTACCAGTACAGCCAGTACGGACAGAGTGAGTGGAACCACAGTGCTCACTGTCGGTGTGTGGTTGGAGGGGAGGGTTGGGTTTACTGTGTGGTGGGGCCGCATGGTGGACGGGATATGAGCTCTGGCAATATCAAGTACGCCATCATTTCTAAACACAAACATACATTTTCGTGCATGGTCGCTGGTTTTGTTTACTATGGCAATGACAATAGGATCTATTGTACTTGTTGAAATTAATTCTTTTTTTAAGACGTCTCAACTCATGATTAGAAAATGGAGGGCTATTTATTTAATAAACTACAATATTCTGCGGTAAAAAAACAAAATCGTAAAATATTCATCCTCAAGTTATGCTCAATAATTGGGTAAGATATCCATACTTTCAATACATGTATAATTTATGAGGAATTTGAATTGTGTTGATCTCCTACAATAACACACGGAGAGGCCAACCCAGGGCACCACAACCCAGACATTACACACATGCACTCACACACTCACACACACACACACACACACACACACACACACACACACACACACACACACACACACACACACACACACACACACACACACACACACACACACACAGGAAAAGGACATATGCTGCAATCACAAACAGAAGATTACAAAAAGCACTCGACAGCAAGACACACACAACACAACATCACACACAGTAGCCAATCTCACCCCAAGTCTGCACAAAATATTCCAGCATGGGTTTAGACACTTGGCCCCTGAACCATCAAACACTCCCCCTTCCCACCCTAACCCCCAGCCTTCAGACCTGATTCCTGCTACCTCCCGTGCCACGCCCCTGAGGAAGCAGGCTTACCGTATCATTTGGTGACACCTGACTCCTGGCTCGTCCTAACTCAGGAAACACCTGACAGATTAAAGCACATACCATCAACCCTGCAAAGCCGGCTGCCCGTGTGTGTGTTTGTGTGTTGAGCATGCACCTGGTGTGTGTCCACCTAATGAGTGTGTGCGTGTGTGTGTGTGTGTGTGTGTGTGTGTGTGTGTGTGTGTGTGTGTGTGTGTGTGTGTGTGTGTGTGTGTGTGTGTGTGTGTGTGTGTGTGTGTGTGTGTGTGTGTGTGAGTGAGTGTGTCTGTGCATGTGTTTGTTTGTGTGTGAGTGTTTACATACATGTCAATGTGCGTGTGTGTATCTGAGAGCCTGTGTGGTTATGTGTAAGTATGTATGCCTAAGATTGTGTGTCTGGGTGTGTAGGTGTGTATGTATGTGCACACATTTGCACGTGCGTGTGCATGTGTGTGTGTCATCAGATGGGCTGTGTGAGTGGAGGGGACTCTTCTGCAGGGATTAAAGGTGTAAACCGAGTTGACAGGAAAAAACAGGCTTTTATTCTGAAGGCCTCGCTCAAATCCTGTGTAGGGCACACACACACACACACACACACACACACACACACACACACGCACACACACACAGTGGGGTGACTGGCACCTTTGCAGACAGACGTGCCCTCCCACAGGTGCGCTGCTACCTGCCGCTTTCTCATCGCTAACTGACAGCTTCTGTTCACGCTAGCACGCTAACTGACATGCTAACACATGCCGATTACTTAAACCTCCCCCTCATCCCAACCCCCAGTCTGGGACAGAAAGCTGGCACACACACACACACACACACACACACACACACACACACACACACACACACACACACACACACACACACACACGCACACACACACACACACACACACAAAACACATGCACATACACATACACAAAGGAGTACACAGTCGGTGTCCAATGTCATGTTGTCTGCGTCCTCCGCGTGCAGCTGCCAGACAAGACGACAAAGCCAGGTTAATAACTGCTGAGCGGGGAGACATGCGTCGCAGGCGAGGCGCGACAGCCGAGACACCGGCTCGATTAAAAACATTTAAAATAAGAAAAATAACGTAGTGTATTATGAGGGGAGGCGGAACTCCTGATTGTCAGTTTTTCTCGCGCTCCGTCGGGGCGAGCCAAACCGGGCGCCATTTTGCATCGTCCTCCTTTGTCTTCCGACGGGATGGTCCTTGACGGGGTGTTCCCACAGTGTTCACCGCGCCTCCCGGTGGGGAACAGTAGGCAGCGGGCGGTCAAAACGAGCCAGTCCGTCACTTTAATAACGCCAAGACATTTCCGTAACTCGGTAAGAATGAGTTATGTCCGTCCGTTCGTCCGTCCCCCCCCGGAGTCAAAGAGCGGTGATTTAACGCCTTCAGAAGGTCACCCGGGTGACATGTTGAACATGAGGGTCCGGGGGTCTGAATGGTTCTCCAGACGTGAGGGGCCTCATGGGGCCCCCGCTGCACGGCGGCTGTGGAGAACAGCTGGGGAACACCTGTGTTCTGGAACCATCCGTCTCCCCCGGGAACTGGTGGAAACTCACTGGCCACCAGACACTAGAACCACAGGGACAACACACTGCAGCCTCCGTCAATAACAATGTCTATATATTACATTTTAATGCGAAATATTTGTCAAATAACAATTTAAATATATATATTATCATTATTTGTATCATCATCATCATCATCCTCATCATCATCAAATGGTTCCGGATTCACTCCAGTATCACCACCCTAGTTTTAAGTATACTTGAGCAAGATTACCTCATTAGCCGCTCATTAATGACTTCTCAAGTCACTTCGGATTAAGTGGGATCATCATGCAGCACTTTACAAAACAAATGAAAAAAAGCTTTCAGTTTTAAACACTTTCCTCCAATCACAAATCATTGATCCCCGTGTTGAAGAACGTCCTACTCTCACATGCAGTACCTGTGTAGTATGCGACATGACTTGCCAATGAGATAAGATGTTAGGGCCTCTACACTACCGTAGCTGCTGGTCATGGCCTCTGTTTGGTAGGAAGGACTGCTGTGTGTGTGTGTGTGTGTGTGTGTGTGTGTGTGTGTGTGTGTGTGTGTGTGTGTGTGTGTGTGTGTGTGTGTGTGTGTGTGTGTGTGTGTGTGTGTGTGTGTGTGTGTGTGTGTTTGCCTGTGTTTTGTGACTTTGTACGCGTGTCTATTCTTTGTATGTGTGTGGGTATATTGATGCTTGTGTCTCAACGGAAATTGAAACAGTGTGAGGTGTGAGCCAGATCAGTAGTGTGTGTGTGTGTGTGTGTGGGGGGGGGGGGGGACACTAACCTGGTGGCCCCCTGGAGGCCCCCACAGATTACAGCACACGTGCTTCTGATAGAGACCCTTGACCCTTCTCTGCCTCCGCCATCCTGTCACTCAGAGAGCCGGCCAATCAGAGCCCTTGCCGGGGTTAGTCACGCTAAAGTCATGGAAAACAACAGATCATAACATCCATGTTGTGCACGTGAACACACACACACACGCACACAGGCTGCCTGTGCACCCTTCACGCTTTGAGGCTGTTTATTGGCAGAAATCTGGTTAGATGTATCAGCACATAGCGGTCGAGGTTCAAAATATGAAGATATATTGTGTACTGGACTATTTGTCCAGCGATATACGTACGTTGCAGCGATTTATTCATATTTTTTTAACAATCTAGATTTTGATGAAATGCAAAGCTATGCGGTACTGAATGTCACAAAATACTGTGAAATATCCTTATTCACAGTTGACCAAATGCTGACCTTCTAAGATTACAAGATGGCGGAACGTTGGGTATTTACCAGCACCTGACGGTCCTAACGGTCCTCTCTCTGTCTGTCTCTCTCTCTCTGTCTCTCCAGCTGCTGTGGACTACCTGGCCAAGAACGTGGGTCTGTCCGCCCAGCGCAGGATGAAGCTGGGGGACCACTCGGCCGTGCTGGGGCTCCTCCAGGTGGAGACGGGACAGGCCTACTGAGTGTCTCTCACCGCCACAGTTAGACCCTGGACAGGCCAGAGCCGAGGGGTTCCCCCCCTGGATGAGAGAGAATGGGTTTCAGGCACCTTCTGGTATTTTCTCTCTCTCAGAGCTTTAGTAGGCGCTAGTTGATGTGTTGTGTTGTGGGTCTGACTCCCAGACACCTTGACACCTTGTGGTTGGACCCTGGAGGTTCTGGACTTTCACTCTGTGATCACGCAGAACTTCTGCAGAACTTCAGCCATATTTCCTCTGATCCACGTGTCTGGACCGTAAACATTCTTTTTTTTTATTCAAACATTCACAGTAGGTTTCTTTTTGTGTTTACTTTTAGCTGTGGAGTTTCTTATGACCTATGATGTTTTTACTATGATTCCAGCCAATTTTTACCTTCTTATCTTCATTTTATGCCTTTTATTTTCTTAATGACATTCAAGAACAGAAAATGGTACGGGTCAAGTTTAGCATGGTTGATATGCGAGAGAAACAGCATCACAATCCAAATTGAAAGAAATTTGAGGGGGGAGGATAAGTCTTTGTTCAATCTTCTTTTTTATTTAATTATTCAGAAGATTTGATTTTGACTGCTGTTATCTGCTCTCCCAGTGTGAGACCTAGGTCATTCAGTCAGCTACTCTGTGACACTTCCCTCCGGAATCATCTAGAATTTTCTGCTATCACAGGGGATTGTACCCCATCATCTTATCGGTTTCAGTATGACAGAGAGCATCTTCCGGCCTCTGCTTACTGCCATCTACCCGGACGCAAAAATATGCTCAAAAACATTTATTTTAGTCTTAAAACAGTTCAAATGTGTATTGACATGTTCAACACAGAGGCCAATTCCGGCTGCCCATTTTAAAAACAACTATTTTATGTATCATTCCAAATGTAATTGAGTACTTGAATATTATTTTAAACAGATGCACTGTCTTAATTTTAAATCCACAAATGCGGCATACTCTCCTCCAGGTATTAAAGGAAAGTTCCAGTGCCTCAGCCAAGAATATAACTATTCCAGTCAACCTACTGGATGATCAAGACATTCTGCAGAGTGGCCCAACCGCTGACTAAACTAGACCTTTTACACCCAGATGGGTTGCTTTGGTTGTTTGAGACAAAATGATAACGAGTTCCTCAAACTAAATTGTAGTGAGCGTCGTCGTCAGTTTTGATGCTGACGAAGAGGATGAGGAAGATGGTTGTTAGATTGATGACGATGTGATATAAATAATGATTACAATTGATGAAAGAAAATGTGTTTGAATTGATTTAATTCACACAAATGTACTTTTATATAATTTTTGTTTTCGTTTTTACTAAAACTGTTGAAACCGTCTGGCATTGGACCGCAGACCAAACCAAACTTCACACACACTCCGTGAGCAACAACCTGTACTCCTGTCTCCGGGACATCTGTGGAAGACAGAAGGCAGCATTCAGGCCACCAGCCACCATGCTAACACTCTACCTTGTGTACATATTATTTTATATGAACGCCAACCAAGGGTGTGTGTATGTATGTGTGTGTGTGTGCGTGTGTGTGTGTGTGTGTGTGTGTGTGTGTGTGTGTGTGTGTGTGTGTGTGTGCGTGCGTACATGTGTCGCCGGTGTGTGTGTGTTTGCGCGAGTGATTGTGTGTGTGTT
>NC_044048.1:27426428-27491428 GCF_902167405.1 Gadus morhua
AAGAGTGAAGCCCCATTATGCTCTGAGTACGCCCTCCTCAGCACCCCTCTGTGGAGGCTGCACTGCTCCACTTCATTCCACACTAAAGACTGGATGGAAGAGGAGCCCAGGGGCCTACTAGAGGTTCTGTTAGAGGCCATGTTTAACACAGACTGAGGAGGGCTTCAAACCCTCAACCAGGAGCTCTGCAGAAATTCTCTGGCGAGGATGTCGACGCAGAAGGATTTGAAGACGATGCATTTGCTGATGGTTGAGGGTGTATTTTGTATTGAGTGATTTGAAAGACCACAGACTTTTATTTTATGTACAAGTTCTACAATTATTCTACAGCAGTACTCTATTTTCTTTCATACAATACTTCTACAGATAGTTCAATAATGCTTTTTTTTGTTTGCTTATTTTATCTAGTTTTGTAGTTTAATTTCCGATATCAAATAAGTTAAGTTGATTTAATTTGGTCAGTTCATTCCTTTGTGCACTGTTTGTTTGGCTGTTACATTTCACCTTTTTTAAACCATTCCGTTATTTACATATCAGTTTATTTCAGTTCAGTTCGCTGTCAACATTTGTCTTTATCAATGCTGTTTTTTGATGGATTGCAATAATCTTGTGTGTGATAAAGTAGGAGAATATATCATATAGCCTTATATGATTTTGGTTGGGAAAGCTGCCTTTATTGGGGTTGATGGTGTCTGAGAAACAATGTTGTAACAAGCTTTAAAGTGAGGAGCCAGAATCATTTTCGGACAGACTATTTCCCTTTTCCTCCCCCGTCTACCCATCTCCCTCTTTCCCTGACTGCCCTCGCTCCGTTCCCCCCACCCTCCCCCCTCCCCCCTGTTGGTCGGCAGAAGGGCAAGTGGGCACAGCTGGAGATGTGGGCTGTTTGTATTCATGAGGCTAGCGCTGCCGCGGCTAAATAAAAAGCTTCATTACATCGCTAAAGTGTTACTAATGATTCGTATACCTGGCGCCATGGCAGCTCCCCGAAAATCTGATCTGACACACTCAAATGGAAAATCTATTCTATGCCCCCCCCCCCCCCCCCCCACACACACACACACCAGCCAGGCAGCCGCTTCTCCTTGAACCCCCACCCCCCCCCCTATACATCCCATCATATAACCAATATTGACAATGATGTTGTTTGGCAATGTCCTACAGAGGCCTTTGCTCCCTGTGTCGCGACCCTGATAACTTAGCCTAATTTCAATCAGAACGGGGTCAAGCGTCGCTCGTCTGAGAGCTTAATGTGAGGGAGAACCAGGGGGAAAAGGTAATTCAAAATGCTTTTTACCTTCATTTTTTACTCCCAGCTTTTGGTTGATCATGCTCAACATGTTTGGTTTAAATATATTTTCGTCAATCCACATCGACTAATTATGTGTGGCTATTTTATGTGTTTATGTGCTATTTTGCTAGTTCATTTAAAGTATGGTGAACAATTGATAGATAACTGTTGTGTTATGCCGGCAATTGTTTTAGATTTTGAGATTCATGATATTCAGCCTTAGCACTTGTAGGATAGTCATTAATAAATATACAGATTAGACAAAAAGCAAAAAAAAAGTGAGTTTTATATAGATCAAAACAAACTACTTAAAATTAAAACTGATAAAAAAAATGTCCATTGGAACTGCCAGATTTATGTTCTATAAAACGTGGATTGTCTCAAACAACATCCTCAGACAAAAAAGATCCCAAACGTGAACGTTTATTCTTCCTCTATTCTTTTCTCTTTTTCATTTATTAGTCTGTTGTCAAATTCTCGTGATGAAATCCCTTACCGGAGAGTCACTTGTAAGAAGCTCTTTTGTTTGGGATCTAAGGAATCAAGTCAGACTACATCTCCCAAAATCCCCCCCTGTGTTTTGTAAGCCTCTATCTTCTAATTCAATTTCAACAAGCTCCTTCATTATATATGCCTGCATCCCCCCCCCCCCCTCTCACTCTCTCTTTCTTCCTCTCCGTCTCCCTTGACTGTGGATCAGTCGAACATTATTTGATTGTTTTTGTCTTTTTGTTCCACGTCTTTAGTCATTTTCGGAGGATGAGGGGAGAGGGATACTCTGGACATGTGGATAGATCTTCTGGGGGCCATTGTTGCTGCTTCAGTTTTGATTGAGGATGTTCACGTCCTTGGTCTTGTGTTTGGTTCCTATGTTTGCTCTCATGGGTTCTGCTGAGGTTATTGGTTCTTTCTGTTATGTCATGTGGGCCCACCCGGTACCAACTGCCATCCTAGAGCCATCGAAGGAGGCACCCATCAAACGTGTTCTCTCTGCCTCCTCTCTGTCCTCTGGGTATTTCTTTGTCCTGGGGCGTTTGAGGTTGAAGAGCCCCCTTTGAGAGTGTAATTGTGGTGAAGGGCTATTGCACTGACGCCGGTCTTGACTTGCCGTTCGTACCAGTGGCTTCGTGATACCAGAGCAAAACGGCCGTGACTGGCCTGGGACGCTTCCTCCACAGTGGGTCTTCAGCCAAGAGCCATTAGGGCTGTGGCTGTTGGGGATTAGACGGTACAATGGAGCGCTCTTAGGAACTCTACTGTTGGTTTATTTATTAACTTTGGCAGCGTGCCTCTTGGAGTTGTATGGGCCCTAGGAAACGAGCCGCTACATAGTACATTTTCAGATTAAGGCCTATTTTTATATATGCTTGTTTGTTTTAGCAAACAAACATTTGTCACTTTACAGCGCCATAATTATGTTTCTTATAATATTTTAATATCCAAACATGGTGTTTTTTTCTGTAAGTTGTATTGATGTGTATTCTGTGAAGCATCAATAACACAGAACAAAACTCCTTTTGTATTTATATATTTGGCGTGAATCAAATGGTGCATAAGTTCATCGTTCCATTGAGCCAAGACCATGCATTCGCATTCACTCATCAATTTTATGGCTAGAATTAAACAATCAATGGAGATCCTCCCAATGGAGATGATCCACATGAACAGCAGATTTCATGTAGATCATCTATCACTCCCTCTCTCCTTCAATCCATCTATCTACTCCTAAACCATCCTTTCATCCATCCATCCATTTGTGGGGTACCCCGGCTCCTACCCTCCAACACGGTATTACTAGGTGAGCGTGTCAGCATCAGCGGTTCATTCAGAAGCACCTCCGGCACCATTAGCATTAGCATCACCATAGCTTTGCTCCGACGGATTTCGCAAAAGCACCTGTACTAAAAAAATTACACAAAAAACCTATTCAGCTCTGTGCAGATCCACACCGAGACACAAAACCCCCTCTCCTTCTTCTTTTGTATTGTCCCTGTGAGCTTCCGCGTGCGCCGTGAATAATATCACAGCTCTAACCGACCCGCTTTCGGGACGAGGAGGCAATTACAGCGGGATTTCCGCGTACGGCGGAGCTCAGGATTACAAAAGCCTTTCTATCAGTGGCGGGGCGACCCCACCCTCGCTCCCTGGTTCTATCACGGAGCCTGCGGTGTCTCCAGCTGGGGCGAGGAACCCTCCAGACCTGGGAGGTAGATTTAATTTGAAGGATCAGGAAGCCTCAGTATAATGACTCGCGTCCGACGGCGCACCGGGAGAGCCGGTGTTGGAGACAGAGCGGGATTATCAGGGTTTGGCGACTCGATTTCACAACACAGGGGGACGGATTGACACGAGGGGGGCTGCGCTACGCACAAATATAACTGAAGAAGAAGAGCGGGGATGCGGATATGCTAATTACTGTTTCTGTCTGGAGGAGCTAACCTTGTCCGACCGACCATGCGCCGCGTCTCCAGACAGGATGTTCAGCGCTGAGTTTTAATAACATAAAGAATGACGTTGATCCTTGGTCACTATTTAATAGTTTTTTCGTTTGCTGGTTATTTCTTCGGTTGTTTGTTTGTCTTGCCTTTCTCAATTATTTTCTAACTCATTTTTTCCTCGTCTTTTTTTCTGTGTGTATATGGCTGGTCTTTCTTTCTCTTCCCAATTATCTCGGACGTGTGACCTTTGTGAATAAAAAGTGTCATCCTAGAAGTCCGATACTACTACACCGCGTTGGCGGCCTTGTTGTAAACCACAGAGCCACAAAACTCCACTCGGGTGAATCAGGGGATTTTTAGGCTGTGCGTGAGCAGGGAGATGAGCTTGGGTCCAGTTAAACGTGACATCATCACCATACCAGTCTGTCAGCGGGACTTTTAAAAGAAAACCTGGCTCACCACTGAGTCCCGAGCATCCCCCCAAAGTTCTCATCTCCTCTGCTTCCAAACAGCGCTTTGAGGTACTATAACTTCCCTGCTTGGGTAACCCACCCGCCCACTCCGGCCCCCCCGCCCACTCCGGCCCCCCCTCCCTCCCTCCCGCCTGCTCATGTTCTTCTGTCCCAGACGACCCAACACACACAGTCACCCCCACTTCCACCACCACCACCACCACCACTAGGGAATGCAGAGAATGCCCCAGTAAGCCCAGACATGGATGTGGTACGTCGGGGTTTGAGACCAGAGAGCAGAGCCCAGTACACTGGAGGTATGGAGGCCAAGGAACGGGGGTGGGAGGAGGGGGGAGATATGTTAGATCGGGGCGGGGGTGGAGGGCTACTTTCCCAGGGTCTTGACGGGCAGAACAGCTGAGATTCCTGCTGTACCCCCCCCCCTCCCCACTCCTCCAAACCCCCAAACGCAAACCCCAACTGCACTGCCCCCTTACCCCTTCACCCCCCTTCCCATGTCCCGTCGTGCCCTGATATCTCACTGCTCCTAGACAGATGTGTGTGTGTGTGTGTGTGTGTGTGTGTGTGTGTGTGTGTGTGTGTGTGTGTGTGTGAGTGCGTGAGTGTGTGTGTGTGTGTGTGTGTATGTCGGCAGAGGTGGGGGGGATCCGGATGGTGAGCCAGCTATTGATGTTGTGCCAGAACCAGAAGAGTTGTGTAATGAGAAAAGAAAAGAGGGGGCGTGTTGGTCCATCCAACTTCATCCAGGGCAGCTGCTCTCTCTCTCTCTCTCTCTCTCTCTCTCTCTCTCTCTCTCTCTCTCTCTCTCTCTCTCTCTCTCTCTCTCTCTCTCTCTCTCTCTCTCTCTCTCTCTCTCTCTCTTTCTCTCTCTCTCTCTCTCTCTCTCTCTCTCTCTCTCTCTCTCTCTCTCTCTCTCTCTCTCTCTCTCTCTCTCTCTATCTTTTGCTCTCTCGCTCTCTCACAGACACACAGTTTTGCAATGTCGCACCATCTATAAAACTTTCCTGTCTCTGATTCATTGTTTAATTGATGACCTATTACTGATGTTTGAGTTATCATGTAAATTGTTCTTGTCAGATATTCAATATCTGCACCGTAACCAAGACACATTCTTTCACATCCATTCCACTCTCCGATACCATAGAGCATGTGCACAACAACATTGTACACATGCTCACATGTACAGTCACAATATAACGTGAGGACACAGACCCCTTAATCCAGCGACAAGAACTGCTAATCAAGATGCATCTGTACAAAGTTCAACTGTACAAAGTTACTCCAACTGCACCTGCCCAAAGTTAAAATAATTCATGTTCAAGGTGTTGAGTGTGAATGGAGATCTTAGTGTTCATGATATGATAAAGAGCACTGTGGTTCCTTTGTAACCATTGTTATCCGAGTGTGAAGAGACCATCAAAGGTGCTCATCAATTCAGCAAAACAAAAGCAAGCTGTGATTCATATCTCGATCACAATAGATGAAGGAAGCGGAGGGATTATGTTACCTAACCAAATTATTTTTTGCTCACCGACACATCATTATGGAAGTGTATTCCAAACCTCCTGTCTACATTCTGCTCACATATTATCATGTAACGTGGTATAAATACAAAGGTGTTTAAAAAGTACTGAAAGTCATACTTTTGACTTTTGACAAAATACCGAAATCTTCATTGGTGGCTCTGGTAAAACTTCAGAACTTTGATCACTTGATTAAAGACGTGTACTATTTTTACATGCATAAATAGCTTGGCCAGTGGCTGAATAGGTTGTCATTCGATTGAAAAAGGATAATGGCAAAATTGTCTGTTCTTTAAGAAATTAATAATGGCAAATTGTGTGTGCATAATAGCAACTCACGTCACTCCCATTGTCTGTTTATAGTGCACAATTTATGATTTTTACAAACATCAGTTTATGATTGTCATTGTCTCATCCAACAGAGCTGTCAATGTTGGAGCACGAGCAGGCTGCAGTACACTAACTGACCAAAGGGTTCCGTAATGAGAAGGATTTTCTGACTCATACACGTAATCCATTAAAGTATGAAATGTATTGGTTCAAATGTACTTGAGAATCAAAAGTGCTAAAAGCACTAGCAAGTAGTAGTTAAAAGTAAATTTGCTGTTAATATCGTTACGGGTGTTCATCCACTGAAGGCACTACGGTTGGCAGATAAAGAGCAGGGGTTAATATTGCTGCTTTCGCTGTAGCTGACATACTGTTGTGATTTTTCCGCAAATGTTATTTGGGCCATGTGGGCTTGATGCGGATCTCGCTGACTTGTCAGTGAGATCAGTTATTTGCATGCAAACGTAACATTCTAAAAGGTAATAAATCCTGTAAGGATAATCTGACTACTGCTGCAGGACTGATGTTTTAGCTCCATGTTGGACAGCTCGACATGTTTTGTGCTCAGAATTCTGTGAATTACATTACCTTTGGGACATGTCCTGATGGTCACAGCTCATGGCAGTTTTGTTCTACTTCTTTTGAAGCTAGTACCCTCATTGAGCGTTATAATGATCTATGTTCTTTGTATGAAATACAGGGCACGACGTGTTCTTTCACTGTAACTGTCTGAGAAGCTTAACCATCTCTCAGACGCAGACAACAACATTGACAGTTGGTGTCTCTTCGCCGTGATGCAGGGGGGGGGGGGGGGACATAGCAATTGCATTGCTATGTTCAAGATCATAGAAGTCATACTCAATTGTTTAAAAGATAGACAATACGATATGGGCTCACTGACACAGGGAATTATTTGATCAAATTTTCCCGCTGTCATCCTAACTAACCTTGCTTACCTTTAACCTTAAACTCTTTTAAATCAAAGCTGCACCTTAGTTTAAATGTAATGCCTTAGCTTAGCAGGGGAATGTTTGTAAAACAGACCCTACATCTCATCAAACAATAAACAAGGGAGCAAGAAGAGACTTTATTTTCTTTACTTTAAAAAAGGACAGGTGTCTGGAAGGCTCTTTCGGCCCCAAAATATGTGACCAGCCAAACTTTGCAAAGGGCGATTTCGGACAGCCAACAGCTGGTCTGGTTGCCATGCCTATACAGCTGGGGCGAAGGATGATGTCATCATTGCACAGCTGCGCTCTTAAGACCACAGTGATATTCTGTTTGAGTCAACATCGCCTCATACGTTGAAACTTGACGATCGTGATTCATAAATTCATAAATCTGGAATACTGTAGTGAAATCCAAGTTCCAAGAAATGCCAATAAACAAACAATTCCAAGTTCACAGAAAGCCCACGGGTACCATTGGTATTTGTGTGTTTCTGTACAGGGCATAGGTCACAGAAACGACTGCAGTGCAGGTGGTGATTGAACCCTCCAAGTTTGAAACTGTAGCTTCACCTACTCCGAGCACTGCGTCTATTTAATAACTCATAGCTGCTGCCATCACTTCGTCTCTACTATATCACAGTGTTAAAAACAAGCCAAGTTCACCTTAGCACACTGTGATGTAAACAGTTCTTGCATCACAGAGCAAAATCATGGATTTAACTTGGTATTAACGGTATATGATTTGATAGTCGCTATCGATATAGATATTAGATTCTCAAAAACAAATGTTTCCCACAATATCAAAAATATTAAAACCAAACCAGGTCATTTAAATGAGACGTCAAATGCATTACATCACTATCTTTTGACAATTTGATTATTAATTAGCAACAGTGTAGCAGTTAATCTAATGTGTTTGATGGATTTGATCCTTTAGGCATCAGGAAATGTATAAATGCATGCCTTGCGATGGTGAGTCATATTGTGCTGAAAATCATCTGTTGTTGCCAACATGACTGGATGTCCTGGCATTCACCGGCTATCAGCTTCCTACTTCCTTCTCAAGGTCCCTTCCCTTTGGGGAACGGGGAGTTGTCCCTTTTCCCTAAGAGAGCTTAGAGTTAGGGGCTGTTGGTCTGATGTTGGCCTGTGATGCCCTTTGAGACTGTAACTGTGATCAACGGCTGTACAAACACAATTACTTGACTATTCAGGAGCATATTGTTTAGACACTTATCTTCTTGTCAGAATAAAAGGAAACTAATACAAAACGATATGAATAGACAATAAAACATTCATAGTGGAGGTCTATGTTCGTGTTATTGAGTCCCCCTCCTCTCGTCCTCGACCGTGTTCATAAAGATGACCACGATCGACTGAGCATACTAGGCAAAAGGTGTCAACATGGCGTTGGGGGCCTGGCCCCTCTGGGTTCCTCGTGTCTGAGTTCTCCTAACTTCAGAGCGTTATTAGGAGAGGCCAAGCCGAGGGCTTGTTCTCTAGAAGGTGTTAATGAGCTGAACGTGTTCCAACAAGAACCACAACTGCTAGGGAAGGACGTCGTGTCCATTCACATCAGGGATGCTTCTCTGTGTGTTCCGTTCAGGTACATAGCCGTCCAGGCTGTCTCTACAACATGTGCGTGTAGTGTTGTGGGTTGGGTGTTCAAAGGTTCTAGGTTTGATCCCTTATGCCTGAAGTCTACCTTTAGGCATACTTCAGCAAGATACTGATACCTACTCAGAAATGACATTTACAGAAGAATGAACTGTGTCAGTTGTCATTTCTCAGACACTTTTCGGTGAGTTGGATTCCCTCACACAGTTTAAACTGTTGTTTTCAAGGGGCGTCACTTTGTGTGACTTTGTGTTGAAAAATGGCGGGTTAGTAAGGGCTTGGACTGATAGTTTTTAAGCGGTCAGAGAAGTAAATAACGGGGTGACAGAGTTGCATAACGGCACATCACGTGGCCACTTTTCTATGGTTTATCCTATATTTAGAATAAATCGGGTTTCTTAAAATGTATTGGACAACAATTCAGTTTTTTCCACTTAAACAAATTATAAAATTACTTTAAAAGGTAAACCTAGTTGTTTTTAATTTACATGTATTCATTGAGCAATGCCTCTGTGGATATTTTAAGCTATCTTAACATGTCCAGTCTTACCTCTGATTAATAATGTTGATGGCGTAAAATCACATGTAAGATGAATTAATCATAGAAATACATATTACTCACTGTCTGATATTGAGAATGAGATAGACATATTTTTGCAATATATGTACTCTAAATTTGTGCAGGAATTTTGCTTATTTACTAAAAAACTCAGAAAGATAGAATGATTATCTCAATAGTCATAGTCATGATGCAGAAAAATGATATTCCTACAACGTTTCTGGTTGTCTTAATTACAGTATAGGGAATGCTGCCCTCCATTGGAACATAGTCGGTACTGCATAATTAAAGGATTGAACGCTTACACAGCGTACTTAACTCTTGATTTAATCAGGTTTTAATGAGATATGTCTCATTGTATATATTACATCTGCAAGAAATGTGACATTTAACATACATCAGAATTCACTAAAACAATTTCATCCCATCTACCTCTTTAAACTGTGCTCTTGAAGGTTAGGTATGGCTTATAGTTTTAGATGTGAACGATTCTTCATCATAATGTGAAACCAAAGACATCCTAGTTACATCTCACTGTTTGTATTGGGGGATCCTTTACACTTCATTAGAAATTCACAAGTCAGAAGAGACACTTGAGGATGAACTGTTAATCCCTAACAAGGCTCAGTTCAGAAGAGCGTTTGCTTTTCCATAATTTTACAACCCACTCATCCATTACACACGACAATGTTTAAAAAGGTTTATGAAGCTATATGTCTAATTATCTATTTTTGATTATGCAAGCAATTCTATTTTTGATTATGCAAGCAATTCCGAGCTAGAAGTCAACCAAGTCGATCAGACCTGCAGTTTGATCCACTTCTAGATCAATTTAAGAGGTTTACCCCCAAAACACTGGACTGCATCAAACCGAAACACACATGAGATGAGGCAGGCAGACAGACATAAATGTAGACAGATACACAGACAGATGGACACACAGAGAAGCATATGGTTAGTTGATACAAAACAAGAGGTCTGAATTTATCATAATTTTCCCTTTCATAGAAGGAGCATTCAGGATTGTTTTGTTACAGAAGTTGAAGTTAAATACACAAAGTACTGATCCAAGCTTTTGTTCCTCTTGGTTCTGAATTGACAAGCTTTTTCTTTGCATTGTGGGAAACAAAGACACCTCGTTGGGGAAGAGAAAGTCTGCATATTTCAGAGGAAGTGTGGAGCAGTGTGTTTCGTTCAGCTCAGCTCAAACAGAACCAGCATTGTCAGGGTATCCCTCTTCACCTAATCCCCGCTCGTACCCAGGTACCCGGTTTACAAGCAGGTTTAATAAGCATCCCCTCGTTAGCAGCCAATGCGCCATAAGCTCATTCGGTTCTCAATTTAAAATAAATAAGTCACCCGAAAGAAAGGGAATGTGTGATTAGGAGAGGGGTGGATGTTTTAATGCTAGCAGACACAAACGGCCCAATTTTGTAATTTGGGTAGCTTCCAACATTGCTTGGTGGGTTTTTAGACGAGAGGTAAGTAGGCTGACAGGAACCAAACTAAACCTCTGTTTAATCTGTTGTTTAGCTATTGAAATAGTGATTCCACTCCTGAAACAAAATGCACTTTCATTCTGTCCAAGTGTATTAATACTGTGAATTTAAGCTCTATTCAAACTCATATGATGTTGGTGCTTTACAATATGTGTTACCGGCATACACTAACTGACACCGTTGCTCAGAAGATTTCTGTTAATGTATGTAACATGGTCAAATACTGATTTGGCTGGTTTGTTTCCTATCCTGAACAGACATGGTCTTTCGTGGCCTGTGGCCAAAGAATTATCAGGAGCCGTCTAGGGAACAGCTCTGATTGGCTAACGACTCAATCGAATGATTGGCTAGACTTTTCGAGTGATGGGATTGCCTGTTTTTTTTCCGAGCGATTTGATAGGCTAGGGTTTTTGAGCTACCGGGTTGGCTAGAGTTTTTGTGGAGATCTGGTAGGCTGGGGTTTTCGAGCAATGGGAATGCGTGGGTTTTTTGAGCGATCTGGTTGCCTGGGATTTTCGAGCAATCTGATTGGCAGGGATTTTCGAGCGATGGGATTGCCAGTTTATTTTTCGAGCATTCAGATTGGCTAAGGTATTCAAGCGACCGGATTGGCTGGTGTTTTAGATCGATCTGATTTGTGTTAATTTGAGCGACCTGGTAGGCCTGTATTTACTAGCAGGGGATAAATTAAATTTCTCTTATAATGCAGAAAGCTATTTTGCAATGGCAGAGTTGGTGTGTGAGCATACAATAAAAGGCTTGTCTTTGTAGATGGGATTAGTTTAGTTTTCTTTTGAAATAGTGTTTAAAATGCCATTCTGAATTGACTTATTTAACCATCATTAAGTGCTCCATTAATGAGTAGATTTAATAATCGTTTATTAAAGTCTTTAAGTTATTTTAAACATTCCTTACTTCTTTCCGCGGCACAATTTGTCCCCCATGCGATGGAATATTTATAGCTGTTAAATACTGCTCTCTTGTGGCCATTCGTCCAATGCGCAACATTGAAGCGGAGTCGCCTAACTACTGCTCAAATTATTCAATTCAGTCTATGTGTTCAATGCAAACATAAATTGCCGCATGGTGCACCAATTTGGGCTAATGTACCTTGTACTAGAAAAGCACTGTAGGCTATATCTTAATGCCTTTCCCTTGACCATAATTTGTAATAAACTCTGTAGGCATCTCATCTAGTTCCTTTGGGTTAGGAAGTAAACTAACGGCAAAACACTCATGACCAAGCGTTGTATATTAGCATATATTAACGTTAGCAAAATAAAGTAGACATACTATTAATATTCTGACAAGCATCTTAATCAAAACAGTTTTTTGTGATAGCTGTAAGTGAATCAGCACCTTGGACAGTGGCAATCTCATTGTCGGTCTTTGCATAGATCCACACATGAACTCAATGAGGTAAGGTTATTGACTAGATATGAATATTCATGATAGGTTTGCACATATTTAACACTGTTTACGTTAGCAGTTCATGTCGTTAGGTAGGCCCGCTGTCTATAAAGTACAAATGTACATTTCACTTTCCTTTGGGGCAAAGTCCCAGTAAACATGTTATCCGACACCCCAACAGAAACTGGACCCTTGCTAAAACAAAAAGAACAAATAGATTTATAAAGTGTCCTTCAAAAAGGCATTGCCCATTTCTGTCGGCAATGGTCATGCCTTTGAGAAATGCTAGGTGGCAGTTATCCTGGGGTTGTGGAAACCAAAAAAACTCACTGAACTTACTTTAACTTTCAGCCTCCGAGCTCAAATGAGGACTGGCCCAGTGGGGTTTGGACGTTGATGACAGAGGTTTTTTTTAGGTGTGTGTTGTTGAGTTTTATGTCTATATTTGCAGTGTGAGTCAGGTTAGAAAGTAAGTCATTACACTATATGATCTTTTGAGTTAGTCAGTTCACATTTCTTTGAAAAGACAAAGAACTGACTTGTTATCCATTTAACATTCAAAGATTCTTATCTGTGTGACAGGTATAGGCCTATAGGCTAAGTGGTAGACTGTTTCACCAGCAATTAAAATGGGACGACTAAACATGAATAAGTGTGTGTGTGTGTGTGTGTGTGTGTGTGTGTGTGTGTGTGTGTGTGTGTGTGTGTGTGTGTGTGTGTGTGTGTGTGTGTGTGTGTGTGTGTGTGTGTGTGCGCGCACACACACGCACGCGCACAGGTGTGTGTGTGTGTGTGTGTGTGTGTGTGTGTGTGTGTGTGTGTGTGTGTGTGTGTGTGTGTGTGTGTGTGTGTGTGTGTGTGTGTGTGTGTGTGTGTGTGTGTGTGTTCTTGCTTGCGTGCGTGCGCGCACTGTTCAGGTCAAATGTCGCTGCATTATAAGCATTTCCACGTGCCTACAACTTGCCTGAAGCAAAGAGCGAGCACTTTCTTCTCCATTGACTCACATTCACGCTCACTCATTCTGCTCTCCTTCATTGCATCTGTGCATATGCTCTCTATGCTTGAATGCTTCTATGCTCTTTCTATTATAGCCTACTATCACAACCACCCCCTCACGCCACACACATACATTCCAAATATAATAGGCCTACTCACTGAACGCTATGCTCCTCCGCTCACCCGATCTATAGCGTCAAGCAGCCAGAGGCGTCATTCAGCGGACAACTCCTCATCTCCCCCATCTCCCCCTCTACCCATCTCCTCCTCGAGCCTTCAACATTTATTTCATCCAACTGTCACTCAGAAGAGATCGGGCAACTCCAATCGCTCAGCCGGTTCCACTGTTTTGACCCAAGAGCCGACCAGCGCATCCTTCGACCAGAGGATATAGGTGGGTGTTTTCAATTTGGTCATCGTCTCTGTCTTGAACAAAAGTATCGTATTTAATCGTCTGTTTGTCTCAGCGCACAGATAAGTGAACAGGGAAGAGGTATGCTGCAGGTAGCCATGGGCTGAGGTAGCGATGGGCTGAGGTAGGACGCTGCAGGTAGCGGTGGGCTGAGGAAGCGATGGACTGAGGTAGAGAAGGGCTGACTTCGGATGCTGCAGGTAGACTGAGGTAGCGGACGGGTTGAGGTAACGGTGGGCTGATAGCGGTGGGCTGAGGTAGCGTGGCTGCAGGTAGCGGTGGGCTGAGGTAGCGGTGGGCTGAGGAGACGGTGGGCTGAGGTAACGGTGGGCCGAGGTAGCCTTGGGCTGAGGACGGTAACGGTAGGCTGAGGTAACGGTGGGCTGAGGTAGCGGTAGACTGAGGTAGCGGTGGGCTGAGGTAGCGCTGGGCTGAGGTAACGGTAGGCTGAGGATGCGGTTGGCTGAGTTAGCGGTGGGCTGAGGTAGCGATGGGGAGAAATAATAATGTAGCTTTTAGCTTTTTTTCTTAACTCGAGAGCGCTACTTGTATCTTTGGAGGCTTGTCATTTTGCTTTCGAT
Source organism: Gadus morhua (assembly GCF_902167405.1). Lineage (NCBI taxonomy): Eukaryota > Metazoa > Chordata > Actinopteri > Gadiformes > Gadidae > Gadus > Gadus morhua. The sequence goes on from NC_044048.1 coordinate 27,440,508, forward strand.
TTTTGAAAATGTGAAACAAACCTTATAGTGACTTGGTGACGTTTCAACTTCTTCAAGCGCTTTTATCTGAAGATTTATCATGGGTTTATTATATAAATATATTTTTTTAATAACTTCATGAAAAGTTGAAAGTTGTTTCCTTGTTTAGCAATTTGACGAATCTGCTGTTTCAGCAGCACACGTGCAGCTAGTAGAAGCTAAACTCGGACATCATCGGGGGTCGTCGAAGATTATAGTGTCATCGAATAAATGCCCAGTCGAAATGATTGTGGAGATAACGTTTTCTAGCAACTTTGTTTAATTTATTTCCTTCAAAACATTGTTTGAGAGTGTTTTTTTCATTTGCAGTCAAGAGATTAGGCTACTTGTTGGCTAACACACTAGCTCTCAGGCGGTCACGTGGTGTGAAATCCTTCACCTATTTTTTATACTGAAATAAGAAACAGGAGTAAAGACTTATGTTTTTTCCAGTCTCTGCCAACAGGTTCATTAACATTCCACTCTGCTACGGAAGTGGGTTTCTATTTTATTCTCCGATGTCACAACGTAGGGACATCGCAGCCTTGTTTTTGTGTGGATGCTGATGGTGGCTTCCGAGAGAGTTAGCCATCCGACACTTATAGTAGGCTACAACGCCACGATGTGTGTAGATATGGAAGCTCCGTCTCCGCAGTATTGATTTTGATGTTCCCCTCCACGATGGGTCAGGCTTACCGGACATTTATAGTTTAATGTAATGTGTGTGGCACATTAAACATACACCATCGCTCATTAGATCTCTCATACACAACGACAGTAATAAAAAAAAGTATGGCAAGATTGCCGTGCGTCATAACCATGAGGATGACACACGACACACGACCCACACCCAAACTCCTTCCTAGAACTCTCAGCCAAAACCCATTCTTTCAAATCTGTAAGTGCTCAAATTCAAGCTGAAACAGTGAACTAAATTAGACTTTAAATATTCCTCTCTATCTCTTAAAGTTTTACCCCACTGGAACTTCAACACTACAGAGAGAGATAACGGCTCATATCTCGATGTCTTTCGTTTTCTTTATCACTAACATCTTATCTCCAAGGCGTTTTACAGGCCGCTCCAAGCAGATGTATTCAAAGATCTGTGGCTAAATATATCCCGTGTCATTCCCTCCATAACCACTGATACTGTCTCCTCCCTCCGGGCGAACAGTCCGTTCCCTGACCAATTGATTTGGTCCCACACAGTTTGTAAAGGATGAGGAGGAGGTTGTGATGTTAAGAAGCTTCCGGAATCCGTGAGTAGAAGTATACAGTGTTGGTGTTCTGTCAGGGGGAAGCAAGAGGGCCCCTAGGTCTTCATCAGCTTCTTACCCTCCCACACAAAATACTTTCATGCACACATCATTCAACGCTACATACACATACAATACGACATACATACACAACATAGAGTGCCTACACATAATGAGTCAGTAAATATGTTGCATCGTGGACCTGCAACTATATGAAGCTGCATTGCATCGATAAGGTGATGTATGACTAAGAAAAGTGTGACTTTTTGATTGACTAGGCCAGGGCAACCTCGTTTCTAAAGCTGCAATGGGAAACAAACTGTTTGTTCTTATAGCCAAAACATAATTGAGGTTTCATTCTTTCTTGCTTTCTTTCTTTCAACCACATCTCTCCTTCCCTGTCTGTGGTGGGGAGGATGACTTTGAGGATGAGAGGTAATAGGAGCCAAGGGATTTTACCTTGAACGTCCCTTTCTCTCTGTCTCTCTCTCTCGCTCGCTCAAAGAAAATGCTGCAGGATTGTGTCTGGCTTACAGCTACAGCAATTGTGTTTTGTCAACACAATAGATGTCTTTGCAATACAATTTCCCTCATTGAAATAGAAAAACCAAACTAATTTGTTTATCAGTTCTAGGGCGGTTAATGATTACAGGCCTAATTCAAAAACCACCCTTGATGCACACATGCTTCCTGTTGACTTCTTTATAACCATGTCATCACCATGACTAGCATTGATTGTTTGACAGTTTACAGCCTTACTATTAGAAGACTTTAAAATTGTCCCTTTAAAGTTATTTATATTTATTGGGAAAATGAAAGGTGGCTGTAAGCTGTTTATTGGACCTGATAGGCTGAAAGGAGAAGGTTTCCATGCAGCTAAGACAAAGGTTGGAAAATGTTCTGTTGGTTCTGTCTTAACTAACACACCTATATTGAAATGTATCCATTGAAGCAAAGCTTATTTGTCATAGATTTTTTTATCGTTGATTCTTGCCCTCTCCATAGCCCACAACAGCTCGTTCTGATATCATGAACATGCAGTCGATTGATATAGAACTCTTTGTATGAAGATGAGCTCTTTGCCCCTCGATAAGCTGATGGTAGAGGGGCTGTATTGTATTTCACCCTGCCTCCTGTCATTCTCTTGAACTTGAGCCATGTTGTTGATGTGTTACATCTATTATAATAGTGCTTAACAAGCCAATAGGTTCTCACATATTCACTGCAGGTTTCTAACTTCAACAAGATATATTAACTATTCTCAAAACGACTTAATAAACAAGGGCAGGTCAGGGCATCTCTAACCAAATAGCTTTGAGCTTGGCAACATACTCAGGAATACTTTTGACTCTCCCCTCTGGAATGACCAGATGCTCTTTTAAGGACTTTTAAAGGACCCCTAACATTATATCCAAATACAAGGTTCGCGGGACTAAAACCTAATGACTCCTATACAACTTTGCAGGCACGAACAAAGCAAGAACACTGTCATCCCAATCCTTGTGTGAGTAATTGCAGTGTTTGCGTAACACTGATTTCATGGTCTGATGAAATTTTTCTAGTGTCCCTTAGCTTTTAGGATGGTTAAGGACTCAATGTTTCTTTGGTGATGCCTTATGTTTAAGGACGTGGGCAAATACCCAGAACTTTAAATTGGTGTCCTGATCGGTTTAAACCACTCTTGGCAAAGTCAAAAGTCAGCAGGCTGGGTCTGACTTTTGGACCTGGTCATAACAGCATCAGCAAACTTCCCCGTGACCAGAAATTTGTCAATAAATTCAAGACCGAATTTCTTCGACTGAGCCCTTGTAGCCAATTCACAGGCCTATCGGTTATAAGTAACAGAAATGTACAGAAATGTAAACCATGTTGTAAAGTGTCCAGCAGCTATACTAGTCTGTTGTGTGGAAATGGCCCCCTCTGCTGGAGCTTCATACTAATAAACTAAAATGTGGGCACTTTATATCTCCTTTTACAATTTGTGAGCATGGCCAGGAATTCCTTTCATCTAGACTTTAATATTCCTCTAAGATATGCCTTTAATATTTAATACATCTTCCCTTCTAAGAGTATGTATGTGTGTGTGTGTGTGTGTGTGTGTGTGTGTGTGTGTGTGTGTGTGTGTGTGTGTGTGTGTGTGTGTGTGTGTGTGTGTGTGTCTGTGTGTCTGTGTGTGTGTGTGTGTGTGTGTGTATGTATGTATGTAAACAATACAGCTTTAAAGAGCAAGTTTTAAATCCAACAATAGGATAAACATAGTCATACACATCTGCATTATAGGAAATTAGGTTATGTTGTAAGTAATCTGCTATTTAAAAAGAGAAAGTTAGTTGCAAATAATTTCTTAGCAGACGACAAGTGTATTGATGTGTTCAGAGATGAGTAGGCTATTTACCTTTGCTTGCCATGTGTGAAATGGTGATATATGCGAGCTAGCGTGGTAAGCTTGACCTTTCTGGCTAGCTTGCTTCTGGACTTCAAAAGAAAAGGTGTGGACTGACATTTTAAAGTTTAAAGTGACATTAAGTCTGTTGTCATGACAGTAGCCTTGTCCTACCATTATAACCAAGAGTTTTAAGGGGAACATTTCTCTGGTCTCTGTTCTTTGTTCTGTCTATTAAATATGTATCGGCCCTTTCTTTGAGAGTGTGAGTAGGACCAAGAAGAAAGAGAGAGAACAGGGAAGACACAGAGAGAAATGGAGAAGATGGCAAAAGAAAGAGATATTACAGAGATAGTGAACGCTAGACCACAGAGAAAGAGCAAAGACAGACTGAGACGGGGAGACAGAGATGGAGAGAGATGGAAAGAGAAGACGGCGAAAGAAGGATTCATAGTGAGATTCAGAGCAAGCGAAGGAAAGAAATAGAGAGATGGATAGAGACAGAGACAGAGAGAGACAACGAGAAAGTGAGTGAGAGACAGAAAGAGAGACATTAACAGCAGACATCTTTGCCCCCAGGTCTCATGTATCCTGAATCCAACATGGAGTCCCCGGCCCGTTTCTCCAGCAAACAGCATGCGTCTCCAGGCATCTACAGGTAGAGACCACACCCCAAAATATGGCAGACAATCCTGTAACAGTGTTGTCCTCCATCGGCCAGAATGTGACCTACAAAACAACACAGGAAATACATGCCAGTACATTCAATTGAGAAATAAAATGTGTTGGGGCACATGATAGTCGATAGATAGATTTGGGATTATTTTCATTTGTTATGTACATAGACGGTAAACATTAATGTTGTGGTTGCATGACAAAATGGTCGGGTACAATCTTTTGAACATATGAACATTTTCCATTCAGATTTCCTATTTGCTATTGGGTAATAGCTTTCTCTCCTAAGCAGGTATCGTAACTTACTACCCATTTTTTTTTTTACTAATAGTTACTAACTTTATCATAAGTAAAAGGCTTCACTGTATTGTCATTTAATTTCCCTGGTGTTTTCATACTTCCTTTCCATCTAAGCAACTGAAGGTAAGATCCATGTCTTACTTGAGTCTCTCTTCCTTCTCTCTCCAGTGCATGCTATGGCAGTCCCAGAAAACAACTGCAGTTTTACAGGTAACCACATCCTCTTGGAATATTTCCTCTCTGCAAACAGATCTAATACCCATGCCCTCCACTTCACCTGAGGTCATAGATCTGTGTGGTCCTTGACCTGGGGTACCGCGGTCAGTCATATTCCACAGATTTGGTCTAGAACTAGTTTTGTGGAGCTGGATTTGTCATACTAGTTGTGTTTAACTAGTGGTGGCTGTTATTCTATCTAGATGTGGCTGGAGAATGTTCTTCCCTGAATTATAGATGAGACTGTTTTGAAGAGGACATTTTGGGAGGCTGAATTGTTGAGCATTATGCAATGGTGTTGTTTTGGACCATGACCTGGTAGAAAGTGCACATGTGATGCCTTCGTTGCATTGAAGAGTGAAAGCTAGCATTACACAGCTCGCATGGGAAAGGATTGAGTCCCCTGTGGATATAATGGAATGTACATTTTCCCTATGAAAATAGTGAAATTAAGCTTTTCGGTAAACATCGTTTATATTTTCCTGGGACCTCACCGTTGGACTTGAAAAAAGAAATCGAATTACTTCACTACTAGTGAACGAAAACATGAAATATTTCTGAATGTTTCCATTTTGATCTTGTTGTTGTCGTATGCAGAGCAAGAATATTTGTGTTTTACACACACAGACACACACTCACTCACACAGACACACAGACACACACAGACACACACAGACACACACACACACACAAACACACACATGCACCGGGCCGGACAAGTAGTAGAACGAAGAGCTTTTAGCATTCTTTCTGCTGTTTCAGACAATCAGAAGCTTTTAGTGTGCCAACGTGAAGCTAAATAATTTACTTGTGGGATTATACACTGGGCTTTGCTGCTGCCGCACTGGCAGTGCTGAGCAGAAGCAGGGCTGTCATCATCGAGGCTGGAGGGTGGGGGTGACGTCGAGCAGACTTCCAGTACAGGCCTTGTCATAGAGTAGGAGGAGACCGCCGTCGACAACAACACTTCCTCTGTGGTCTGGGATTCCTAGCACTAGTCCGGGATTCTGCAGAAGTGGAAGAGGATGTAGACAAGGTGAGGTGGCTAGAGGTGATGTAGAGAGAAGTCTTCGCTTTGTCACAAAGTAGGAGACATCTGTCAATAGTTGGACCTCTTTGGTGGTTTTGGATTTTTCTCACGGGTCCAGGAGTAATCTCGGGGGTCCAGGGTGGTAGTCAGTGGTCCTGGAGTCTTCTCAGTGGTCCAGGGTGGTTGTCATCACTGGTCCTGGAGTTTTCTCAGTGGTCCACCCTGGGCCCGAGAACGGGTCAAGCTAGACTTTGGTTCCTGTCGTTACCTTGGGCCCGTTGGGCACCGCGTCCACCATGAGCAGCGTGGTCCAGAACCCGTACATCAGCCGCACGCCAAACAGCCGGGTGAGTAGACGGTGGAACGCGGTGGCGCCCAAGCAAGCGGGGCATGCAGGGAGGTGGGGGGGGGGGGGGGGGGGGCGACCTTGCATGCACAACCACTGGTGGTCATCCTCAGGAGCAGTGTAACGTATAGTGTTGTCACCAGGGTCTGGTGCGGGGCCGAGAGTCTTGCCGAGGTACTCCGGCACATAAAACGGCGGTTCTCGGTTTGTTTTGTTATCCTCACCTTTCTCTCCTCTTGAATCCCTTTTCTCTCACCGGGGAAACAGTGGAGTATGTGTGTCATCTCCAGCAACGAGACAGCGGGGATGGAGACTGGTGAAATATTAAATAGTTTGGCTGTACACTCTCTGTCTCTCTTTCTCTCTCTTTTAGGTGGTACCAGGCAGTTAAGGAATGTAGGGGAAAGAAAAGATCAGGCTTTGGTGAAGGAGGAAGGAGAACATGGTAGCTAGCTGTTTAAAAGGATGAACCGCATGTGTACGAATTCAGGGTTTGGACGGCTCTTGGAGTGGAAGGATGAGAGCTTGTGTTTCTGAATTTTAAATGAAGTGCCATAACTAATGGTGCATGTGATATTGCTTAGAGCTTTCATGTTGGCATTGAATAATTATATATGTATAGTTAGATAATGGAAGCCTTAATAAAGAGACATTCAGTTCAGGAATAAGGCATTTGTTTTAGTCAAAGATTAGATCGCTTTTTTGGTTTGATTATCGGATTTCTTATCTGTTTCTTTTAAAATCCTTTGATTTGGCAAGGCTTTGGCTGTACAGATAGGAAATGTCCATATGTGGAATCTGTGTTACATGTAGATCACATTTAAGATGTCGCCTCAAGTACAACCTTCTCTTGTATTCTTACATTCTTAGTGAGTAGTGGTGAAGCGACTGTTGCAAATATTGAATAGCATTAACATTTTATGGGAACCACATATTGAACTACTTAGTATTCAATATAGACACAGATCCAAAATAGGTAACTTGTATGCATGAGCAGGTACCTGTTGTTGTCTGTACAGAAATCAGCCTCTGGAGGAAGGTCACGCACATACCCACCAACCGAACCCCGAGATAGACCCGAAGCATGCAACTCAAACCTCGACGAGAACACCAAGTCCAATCGCATGCATCTAACAGACACTTTTATCACCCATAAACGTCCCCACACGCTCCACTTCACATACCCGGAGAGTCACCCATTAGGACCAAACGACCACATCACTCTCCCCAGAGAAGCATGGCGTTCCTGGGTTAAGGGCTTTGTGAAGCCAGGGGGGACGGAGGACAGAGGCCATCCAGCTCTGGTTACACTACAGCCCCTGATGCGTAAAGTTGGCCATGGTTACCCACCAGCTTCCCCCCCCCAGATCAGCAGAGGAACAGGTGTTATTTAAAGCCTCTGGTCTGGCCCACAGTCCCCTCTCCTCTCCTCGCTGACACCACCGACCGCCAGTCTTCTCGCTCACAACCGACCAGCACTCGCACTCGGTTTCGGCGCGTCCTTCCACAGCTCACGGCCTCCCTGTCTGTCTGTCTGACCGCCGTTCACACGATCAAGTCGTCCAGCACGGGGGGTCGTGTGGAGACTCTTTGCGATTGCCATCATCACCAGAGCCATCATCACCATCCCCCTTCAAAACAACCTCCACCGCCATCTCTACCACTAGCACCACCAGCTCCACCGCAGGTGGTGGGACTCCCACCATCACCCACTCTGACCCATCTGCGCACTTAAGGCCACGCCGGCATGTTTGCGACCGCCAGGAGCGTGGACATGCGGGGGGGCGGCCACAGCCGCCGCCTCAGCCGTCAAATGAGCGTCACCCCTGTGGAAAACTCCCAGATGGCCAAGCCCGGCGGCGGTGGCGGACCCCCGGGGGCGCGGGACAGCGTCAGCGGTACGGCGATACGGCGAAGCAGCAGCGTCAGCAGCGCCGGCGGTGCCGGCGGCAACCGAATGCTGTCGCTGTCGTCCATGAGCGAGAGCGTGCGCAGCGGGCTGAGCTGCTTCCTGTCGGAGCAGGCCCTGGAGCAGGAGGAGCGGCAGCAGCGCAGCAGCCAGTTGGCCGAGCTCCAGCGGCTGAGGGAGGTGCGCGCTGCCGCGCAGCTCAAGAACCTGGAGGACTTCCTCAAGATGAACCACGTGTCTTTGCGCGAGTGTGTGTCCTACACCACCACCATGAGGTACAGGTAAGCGGATTGAGGCCAGAAGGGAGGTTTGTTCCAGGGTTGGACCACCAGGGGCTGAGACCACCAGGGGCATGGGAGAACACCAGTGGTTTGAGACCACCACTGGGGTGGGAGACCACCACTGGGCTGGGAGACCACCAGTGGTTTGAAACCACCACTGGGGTAGGAGACCACCACTGGGCTGGGAGACCACCAGTGGTTGGAAACCACCACTGGGGTAGGAGACCACCAGTAGTTGGGGACCCCTACTTGGGTTGGAGACCACCACTGGAGTAGGAGACAGTCAGTGGTGGGAGACCCCCATTGGGGTTGGAGACTACCGTTGGTAGGAGACCACCAGTGGTAGGAGACTACCATTGGTAGGAGACAACCAGTGGTTGTTGGAGACCACCACTGGGGTAGGAGAACACTGCCTTGGAAGTTGTTGTTGATGGCTCGGTGTTGTTGGTCCCATGGGCCAGTCAGAGGCAGGCGTATCATGAGGTCCAATCATTAAGTATGACGTACATAAATTACATTGTCTGTAACAAGTAAACAGACATCAATGATATGGACAGGCACAACTGGTCTGTGTGTTAATGTGCGCATCCATATTTAAGTTAGTTTTTTGGACTTATTTTCAAGATTAAAGGGGACATATTATGAGAACAACACTTTTCCTGGGATTTGGGGTGTTGTTTTTGGTCTCTGGTGCTCCCACACGGATACAAACTTTGAAAAAAGTCTGAGTGACATGCATTTCTGAAAGTACCCTGCCTACCCTGCCGAAACTGACGAGGGAGTCAGTTTCGGCGCACCCTCCTACGTAGGAAGGTGGCACAGTTGAATATTACCTCCCACTTCCCCACTCCCCTCCAATGAGAGCATAGCTAAGATTTTGTGGACCACTGGACGAGCTCCGGCAGGGAGAACTCGGCGGCAGCTCAGCTCCGGGAGTACAATCCCTTTCTCTGCCGGACTGCCGCCGAGTTCCCCCCGCCGGAGCTGCCAGACTGCCGCCGAAGCAGTCAAGATTTTTTTTCCAGCAAACAGCTTCAAAAACATGTTTTCTGGAACTCAAATACTATGCTTACTTGTTGGGAAAACACCATAATATGTCTCCGTTAAACTCACAACTCTTTTGTTGAGTTGTTCAGTATATTCATTAAGTATATGCTACACGGGAACCTCCTAAGATGGCGCAATACGATTGGTTCGCTATCTCTGGATATTGGGCAATATCCCATGATCCCCCCACACGGGCAAGAAAAAACTCCCTGGCTGATTCAAGGGAGTTTTTTCTTGCCTGTGTGGGGGCATGGGTAAAGGGGGGTGTCACAAATATTTGGCCTGTTAAGCCCTTTGAGACTGTAATGGTGATTAAGGGCTATACAAATACAATTGAATTGAATTGAATTGAATTGAATTGATTGAGATCTCAAACTCGGGATATTGTTTTCATCGCAAAATGTGCCGCTTTATAGTTTATTTAAACTTAAATTAACTTTGTAATTGTCATACAAATTGTATTGTTGTGGGAGTTCTGGGAGTCACGCTGTGTATCTAATACAGACATCCCCTATGACTCCAGTAGGAAAATATGGTTCATGTTTCATGTTGGGCTGGCTGTGATCTACAACTAGATAGTGCTAGTGTCCCACTTCTCTGTCTTTGTCCATTTGTCTGCCGGTCTTGGCAGCGACTCTCTTGATCAGCTGCTGAGGTTGAAAGGCGCACAACAGAGGTGCTGGCCAACTTCACCTCATGTTAACCCCCACCGGCCCACTCTGTTTAAATAACTTCACAGAACGACTGAGGACACTTAGTTGAGACTTGGAATAATAATAATTTATAACATATCATATTATTATATTATTTGGGAATGTGGCATGTTTATAAACCAAACAAAAATGTTTTCTGAGGCTGGCTTCAATCTCCAAAGTGCCCGTTTGTGGTCCGAACATCAAAAAGAAAGGTGTGAAGGTCATGTTACACACACACACACACACACACACACACGCACACACGCACACACACACACACACACACACACACACACACACACACACACACACACACACACACACACACACACACACACATGGTGAACACAGCTGGTCGTCACTTTCACAGGACTGATTGCTATCCTTTGGGTGGTGACCAAAGTGTGTGTGTGTGTGTGTGTGTGTGTGTGTGTGTGTGTGTGTGTGTGTGTGTGTGTGTGTGTGTGTGCGCGTGCGCGTGCGCGTGCGTGTGTGTGTGTGTGTGTGTGTGTGTACTCATCTACACAGGTTGAATTTGCATATTAATCTAGTGATACTCTCAAACTGTTTCAGTTTCTACCACGAGAGACAATGTGATTCATTTTTGTAATATCATAACTGGGAGATAACCCATAGCTTCAAACACCAATTTGCAACCATTGGATAGTAATTGAATAATAGCACCAATATTATTTCATATTGTTTACGGTCGTTGCTTGTGACCTGCAGATGGCAGCAATAAACAAACTGCTTCCAGCTGCTCTTGAAAAGATAAAAACATCCCACGGAAAGAATATGACACAGACACCAAACGTCCCCATCCCATCAGTGGCCAAACACAGTCGCGCCTCGGACCAAACTGTGGTGTTAGGTATCCCCTGGGTATATCTCTTTGACCTCGCCTTTTAAAGAACAGCTTGTGGATACTTCGGGTTTGTCTTACTGCAGTGCTATTGGATTACGCTGTGGCTATTGTTGGGCCCTATACACCTCGCTGATAATACGACTTTATAAATCGAGAGCTGCTTCGTTGACTTCTCCCTCTGCCCAGCCTCTGATGTCGATTAATTGGTTTCACAAAGTAGGGCAGAGAGGGGGTAACCGGAGAGCCAAGGGCATGGCTGTGGTCAACAGCTGAGTATTGATATGTGATTAAAGGGAAAGTGAAACCCCTGTTTCAGCTCGAATCCCAATACAAAGAGAATTCTAGGAAAGAGGGAGGAGGTGCAATTACCACATAACGGCCCATGGCAACTCCTTGGCATGTTGTTGAGTAAAAGCATTGTAATGATCAATGTTGTTTATGAGTGTGTGTGTGTGTGTGTGTGTGTGTGTGTGTGTGTGTGTGTGTGTGTGTGTGTGTGTGTGTGTGTGTGTGTGTGTGTGTGTGTGTGTGTGTGTGTGTGTGTGTGGGTGGGTGTTTGTGTGTGCATCCATGTTTTAGTTTGTTTTGGTATTTTTTTCAATCCATTTTAAATGTGCAAGTCTGTTGTTGAGTTGTCTGTATATAATATGTATCCCTCTCCCGCATGCAGCCATCAAAGTTAAATGCAAGCTGAAATCTGAAGGCTTCATATTTGTTTTGAGAAATCCTATTGAGACGGGGATCTGTAATAGCATAATTGGCAGAGCAGAAAGTCAGCCAGCAGTAGTTAACTGTAAAAATGGGTTTGTGTAGGTTTCAAATCAACACTGTGTACACCGGCCACTCTAGAACTACACTTATTAAAAGCCCCCTTCTTAAAGCTTGTTCCACTTGTGGATTGAGTTTTCGTTGATAGAATAGCCGCGTAAAGGAACAGGAAACAAGGCATGATTCCACTCCTTGCAATGGATGATTTCCAGCCGACATAGGTTTGCCATTTTATTAAATTTGGGATTGCAGATGGTTTTGTCGGTTGACAGGTTGTTTTAACTGTCAAGTGTTAAGTAAGAACAACAAGCAGAAAGTGTAAGTAGGACTACGTGGTATATGTATCAAATAATACATTTAGTTGAATTAAAATGTAAACTTAAACAAAATGTGGTCCAGCAATAATTGGGATTTTCAGTAGGCCGATCGTGACGGTAGATTGTAGAATATAGCATAGGCATATCTAATCTAACCGTCGTTTGTCTAGGTGGGATTTTTAATGACAAAATCTGCAATAGTTTACCACTGCAGATATCTTTTCGTCCAGCAGATGGAACTATATCTCAAGAAACTAGACGAAAATAATTTAACAAATCAATAATACAGATACCAGGCCTTGAATATTTAACCACAGTTTTAGATTTGATAGATATGTGAAGGTCCATTCTAGATCTAATATATCTTGCCTTTATTGATAGGGCTACTCTGCGTTTATCTATTCAACAACACATGGCTGGTGTTGTGTTCAGGCCACGCTGTGTACATGCCTGTAACTGGCATAGCAAACATATTATTTACCGAATGTAAATGCCCAAACCATGGTTCCTATTGAGTGGGATACCCTGCCTTCTTTTTCCCTTCACTCATGGCTTTCTCGGAGTTACAGTCCGCAGCCTTTATTTTTCCACTTTTCCTTTAACCTATAGGTCCTCCATGCTTTTCATCCCGCGCTTCCTAGTTGTTATTCTCGCTCATGTTAATGGCAGATTGGCCTCCGGGGGAAATGGTCTGGTTTGAATGGAGAAAGACTCGTATTCAGCCAAATGTATTCAGAAGTTCAATGTCTCCATGTAAAATCCTTTATTTATTTATTAAGTTGCTCATTTATTTGGGCCATATCCAGTTGTTCCATTTTTCCCAAAAAGCTTTCTTCGGTTTAGAGTGTATTTACGTTCGCTCTTGGCATCATTGCCTCCATGCAGTTGATTTATTCAGTATGTCATTGTACAGTTTAAAATAAAATGAAATATATCCCCCATAACATGTTTTGAGACAACATTGTTTCATTTGGCAGTAGGAAAGGCGGAGATGCAATAGAATAATCTCTGATAATTTGAGCCTGATGTGATGTGGAGTGCGGTCCAGTGAAGACCATGCTGGTCCTAGCCACTATTGATGTACAGTAGTCACTTGCTGGTGTTTGTTTCAAAAGGCAAAGTGGCCCTCAAAAACACCTCTGAAATGCTAAAATGTGGTAAACCATCTACTACTACTACAAAAGTGTATGACCAGGCTATATAAATATATAGCCTAGCCAAGTGTAACCTTACATAATCATTTCAGCCCTGTAGGGCAGGGGGGGGGGAGGTCAACTGAAGAAGCTTCTGCCTCAGTAACACACACGCACCCACACCACCAAGATCTCCCTCATTAAAGGATCCTACACCTTCCAGCAGTACTAGGGAGCCTGAGAAGAGCGTGATTAGCCCTGAGTCTGCTCCGCTAAGGCTATTTGGCTAATGCTACTTGGGTTCATCCGGAATAGCAGTATGTGTATGCATGAATGGTTGAACTGTGCGTGTCTGTCTGAGTGAACAGTGTATAAACAGTGTATAAACGGTGTATGTCTGTGTGTGTGTGTGTGTGTGTGTGTGTGTGTGTGTGTGTGTGTGTGTGTGTGTGCGTGTGCATGTGTGTGTGAATGTCATGTCAACAGTATGTGTCTCTGTGATCGTGAGTGTGTTCATGTATAGCTAACGTCTCCCTTCTCCGCAAATTGACCGGTCCTAGGGCTTACGCTAGGCTAAATGGGGCAGCTGTTTCCAGCCAGTCCACTGAGATGCGGGCATGCATCGCATGACCGGCATTGTGTTTTTTTAACCCCCCCCCCATTCCCTTCCTCACGGCCCCTGAGGGGACGCTATTTCTGGCCCCTCAATCTACGCAGCGGCTCGCTCCTCCTTCTGTCTCATGTTTTTGGAATGCGTGTCCCTTTTATTACAGTTTATAAAAAAAGTGTGTAAAAGTGTTAGTCTTATTGTTTATGTCTGTGTGTGTGTGTTTCTGTGTGTGTGGGTGTGGGTGTGTGTGTGTGTGTGGGTGTGGGTGTGGGTGTGGGTGTGGGTGTGTGTGTGTGTGTGTGTGTGTGCGTGCATCTTGGGGCCTGCTGGCATTCCTGTATGCATGAATGTGCGTGCGTGTGGTTGAATGTGTGCGTGTGTATGTCTGTCTGTGTGTATGTGTGTGTGCTGGGTCCTGCGAGAAAGGAGATTGATATCTGCCGCTATTTACTCAGACAGCGTGCGTCTGTAAACCCCCAGGTCTGTCGACATGGAGTTTAACCTTTGACCTTGAGTCATGGCAGGCGTCTGCTATCCTTGCCCCTGGTTGGTTGTCCCGCATTTAACACACACACACACACACACACACAGAGAATCATAATGTACAGCACAGAGAGGTGATTCATGCGCATACATTATGTCATAGCATGATTATCACTTAAACCTCCAAATACATGAGTTAACAGCTTACAATGGTCAATGTAATAAACGGTATTTCAAAATACCTGTAAAGCGGTGATGTTACTGTATAGTTAAAAGTCCCAATGCTCCATATCAGCCCTCATGGAATGCCTCTTGTCCGATCAAACTACTTGGTCGGAACTAACTGTTGTAAGTGAGGGAGGATGAAAAGCGAGCGAGTCATTATCACATTTTAAACCTCAACAGGGGGAGGCAGGACCGGGACATAAGGCGCATCGGTCTTGAGTGACCCTCAAGGAACGCATTTGATTGCTTCTGCCAATTAAAAATTGTCAGTTCGATTCAATGGTTAGAAATGGCGTCCATAGCAACTGCCTCTTATTCAGCAATAACAGACAGCTTACTACCGTGATTGACCAATCAGAATCGAGTATTAATAAGGCGTTTGATAATGTACAATAATAGTTGTATATTGTTTAATACTTACTGTTTTATACTATCCTAACATAGAATGCAATGCTTAGAATATTTATCTGAGATGGGGCCTTGAATGTTTGCACAGTACAAGGAGCAAAGAAAAGATGCTAAGAGGGAAAAGAGAAGGGCAGAGATATGGGCAGCGGATGAGACATAAAGCTTCTTATACAACTCTTCATTGTGTCTGTGAGTTTTTTAGTGAGAGAGAGAGGGAGACAGATGAACAGAAAAGAGAAGAAACAAGAGAGCTAGCGACCGAAAGGAGAGGGAGAAAAAAAGAGAGAGAAAGGAGCGGGAGAGACCGGGACAGACACACAGACACACAGACAGAGCTTGTGTACAGTTGCTTCCTTTACATAGCAGCTCCTCTGTGGACCTGTAGTCCCTGTACTCTTGGCTCATACTTTATTGAACTGACTGAGCACATGCCATAAGCCGTCAAAATGGAATACTATTAGTCAAATGCCTCAAACTAATTCCGGTTTGCGACATATTATCAAATCAAAACTTTTTTGGGGGTTTTCTTTACCATGCCTTAAGAAAACTTGAGTTATTTGGAAATGTTACCAAACCGTTTTAAAGGCTCTATCTAACAAAAGTCTGATTGCAAGGTCTTTCATGAGGTGTCTGAATAAAACCGGAGGTTGGGCCGAGGGAAGAGCTTCACCTTGGTATTTGAATCTGTAAAAAAAAAAAAACTAGCTGTCAATCATCATGCTCTGAGTTACAGTTGACAAAAGAGCAATGTAATTTAGACCAAATACTTGTTATGGCTGCATGGCCGCAAATATAAATGAAGAATTCTTCCATTGAACCATTTTAAGAGCACATTATGCATTTTTTGGGCACTTTAATAATAATAATAATAATAAATTTAATTTATAGTGCCCTTTTCATCCGAAGATCTCAAAGGGCTACAGGTTAAAAACAAAAATAAAAATAAAAAGGGGGTTTTAAAAACATCTAAGAGTGCGAGCCAAAGGTTTTTTTAAAAAGAAATGTTTTAAGACCTTTTTTAAAACAATCAGTGGATTGTGGTGCCCTCAAGGTGTCAGGGAGGGCATTCCACAGGCGTGGGGCGGCAACACTGAAGGCCCTATCTCCCATGGTCCTCAGTTTGGTTCTGGGTATGTGGAGGAGGTTAGAGTTAGTGGAGCGGAGGGAGCGTGTTGTGCTATGTGGGTTGAGAAGTTCTTTGAGGTATGGGGGGGCATGTCCATGGATAGATTGGTGAGTGAGGACGGAAACCTTATACTCAATCCGGGTGGAAACCGGAAGCCAGTGGAGGATGGGGGTAATGTGCTCATGCTTACGGACTCTCATCAGGATCCTAGCTGCAGAGTTTTGTACGTATTGAAGCCTCTGCAGGCTCTTGCTAGGGATCCCGATGAGTAGTGCGTTACAGTAGTCCAGTCTGGAGGATATAAAGGCATGGACTAGTTTTTCGGAGTCTGAGAGTGAGAGAATGGGGCGGAGTTTGGAAATGTTGCGGAGGTGATAGAAGGAGGTCTTGCAGAGGTGGTTGATATGGGATTCAAAAGTGAGCTGGGGGTCCATTTTTACACCAAGATTTGTTACTGTTGATGAGAGAGGGATATTTGAGCCAGAAAAGCTGATGCTGGTTATGGATGATGATTTGGTCTGGTGAGAGGTGCCGATCAGGATGGCTTCGGTTTTGGCGCTGTTGAGTTGGAGGAAATTGTGCTCCATCCATGCCTTTATCTCCTCCAGGCACGTGGTGAGTTTTGATGGGGATGACGGTGATGTTAAAGGTGGGGTGGCAGCTGTGGCATTGACATAGAGCTGTGTGTCGTCGGCATAGCAGTGGAATGAGAAACCGTGGCGGCTGATGACCTGACCAAGGGGGATGAGGTAGAGGATAAAGAGGATGGGGCCAAGGACTGAACCCTGGGGGACACCGCAAGTGACTGTGTGTGGGTTCGATTTGGAGGGACCCAGGGAGATGCATTCTATCCGGTTTTTGAGGTATGACTGAAACCAACTGAGGGGAGTGCCAGTGAGTCCAGTGGTGAGGTGGAGGCGGTTTAGAAGAATGTCATGGTCGACTGTGTCAAAAGCAGCAGAGAGATCCAGAAGGATGAGGAGGGAGGGGGAGCCAGCGTCGGATGACCTCAGGAGATCATTTGTAACTCTTACGAGTGCTGTTTCTGTGCTGTGGGCGGAGCGGAAACCGGACTGGAATTTTTCATAGAGGTTGTTTAGTTTGAGGTGGTTTTGAAGGTGGGTGGCAACTGCTTTCTCAAGTACTTTGGATATGAAGGGGAGATTGGAGATGGGCCTGTAGTGTGATAGGACTTCTGGGTCAAGGGTGTGTTTTTTGAGCAGTGGTCTGATTATGGCTTTCTTCTTTCTACTTTAAAACTATAAGATGGAGTTGAAGAACTCAAAACTCAGTTTGAGGTCTTATGTTATTCAAGTATTTAAATTCACATTTTAACAGGGAAATCATGTTATTAATGCCTTAGGGGTTTGGTCATATCAATCTAGGTAGTGTGTAAATTGGGGTTTGAACCCTGTAGTATACAAAACATTATTTTAGATGTGTTCTCACTACAGGGGTTCCTTCAATTCGCTTGCCCAGAACAGTTTCCTAGAATAAACCGCTGCAATCGATTTCTCGAGAGAAAGATATCGATTAGAGAAACCCTGCTCCCAGAGTCGGGATTTCCCAGAAGGCATTTGACGGGAAAGCGCTTTGATGGATGAAATCTCCCAGGTCCTTGTTTGAAGAGACAAAAGGTGGGTCAAAAGAATAATTTTACTCTCAATGGAAACAAAGCTCTTCAGGGTGGAAGCACTTTAAATGTTCGCTCACGTCATTTCTGGGTAATAATGGTACCTTGAGGTGGACCTGAATGCAATCGGTTGCTTTTTTTAAATTACTTTCAACCAATCAGAAATGCGGTTGCTAATGTTACACCGATTTAAGATTGATTTAGTCTGAGTGCTTTGAGGCTTTCAACCTTGGTCGGTTTCTCTCAAAACATCAGGATTGTAATCAGAAACGCTTCTTTTGATTCAACTAAGACTAGGAACTAGCCAGGAAATCCCCATCTTTGTTTTTTATCTTATACCATCAATTGTAGGCATCAAAACGAATAATCTGGCTTTCACAATGAATGGTAGTGTGTTTTTAGTTAACTCTCTAAGAAGCAGCGGCCATTGTGTGTGTGTGTGTGTGTGTGTGTGTGTGTGTGTGTGTGTGTGTGTGTGTGTGTGTGTGTGTGTGTGTGTGTGTGTGTGTGTGTGTGTGTGTGTGTGTGTATGTGAGGGACCCTGGACCATTTAAAATAATCAGAGTTGACACTATTTTAAGTTGATGAGAGGTTCACCAGCGATGATGTGTGTATTTGTGTGTTCGTGTGAACAGCCACAATAGTTGCCTAACCGCGTGTGTGAAGAACTGGTTGTCATCATAGTCATTTACACCTGGGAATGGGTCGTCATATAGTGCATACAGTCCATGGTGTGAGTGTTAAGACCAGACTAACAGGGGACACTTTCCAAAGTCACACTGTTAAGCAGACCCCGCAAATAGTTTAACCTCTGATAACAGATTCATTATAGCAGACTTAACGTTAACCATTTACTGTAAGCTTCACATTTGTCTACTCTCTCTGAGCTAGGGACCCGAACACATACACACACAAACATGACATGCACATGCATACACACAAGGCAGGAAAGGAAGGGGCCAAATCCCCTTATCAAGACGTGAATGGGCGAGAGAGAGAGAGAGAGAGAGAATTTGCAAGGAGAAAAGAGAGAGAGAGAGAGAGAGAGAGAGAGAGAGAGAGAGAGAGAGAGAGAGAGAGAGAGAGAGAGAGAGAGAGAGAGAGAGAGAGAGAGAGAGAGAGAGAGAGAGAGAGAGAGAGAGAGAGAGAGAGAGAGAGAATTTGCTAAGAGGAAAGTGAGAGAGAGAGAGAGAGAGAGAGAGAGAGAGAGAGAGAGAGAGAGAGAGAGAGAGAGAGAGAGAGAGAGAGAGAGAGAGAGAGCCTAGAGAAAGAAGAGACCGGGAGAGAAAGAGAGAGAGCGAGGGGAGGGAGGGAGGGAGGGAGAGAGCAGAAAGAGGAAATCAGAGAGAACAGGAAGAGGAAAAAGAGAGTGAACAGAAAGAGGGGGAGAAGATATCGGTTAGAGAGAGCATAGAGAGAGGGAACTGGGGGGCAGAGCATAGAGAGGGCGAGAGCACGAAAGGCAGATGGAAATGTGACGGCCAAAGAGTTTCGCTGAGATCTGAAAATCGAAAGTATCGCGCATCAAGTCAGCAGCGGCGGACGAGAGTCCATGCAGAGAACTCAACTTAGTTATTGGTTTATTCTTTTAAAGTCACACCCACGGAACGGCAGCTCCGCAGGTATTCCAATCAGGTGGATAGCAATTTTACCACGAGGGACAACGACGGACCCCCTATCAAATTCTATTGGGCATTATTGTTGTTTTTTGGGGTTCCCGGGGCGAAATACTCGGCCATGCAGGTGTCTTTTGTTTGCACGGACCACCGGAATTCGAATCGCAGTACGGAGGACCGGCTTAACCGGCAGAATGCCAACAGTCCCAGCACAAAGAGTAAGTTCCGCGCCGTGGCCCTGGTGGCCCGGAGCCTGGGGCATCTCTCAGTGCAGAACATGCCCTCGTCCAGCGACCAGAGCATCCGCACGGGCATGAAGTACAGGTAAGATAGGCCTACCTGGTCCTTACCCCCTCCCCGACCCGCCTCGGCGCAATGCTCCGTTCCAGGATTGCACCCTAGACCCCGCACAAATAGGCCTACCCAAACCCGAAAAAAAGGATGGAAAAAAAGCTATTAAATATATAACACACTTCATTCAAAAATAATGTTTTGTTTTTTAATGTGTCATTGCATGATTTAAATTTAGATTTAGAGTTGGAGGAATTGATCGCGTGTCCGTGTGTGCACGCCGCACAAAGAGGACTGCAGGCAGCATATAGCCGGCTAGGCGAAGCTCAGCAGACGCATGTTAAATCAAACGTCAACACGATGTTTATGTTCCACCGTCAGCTGTCTGACATTTCCCTTTGCTTTTCCGGATTACACTCTCGAACATAAATAAACATAGTCCTTTATAGGAAACCCAAAACCCGTTTCATCTTGCATTTGTACAATGCCACCCATGTGGGCGAGTGTGATCTAAGCAGGGAGCGACCGAACAGGCTACCTGTACTTTTAACTGAATGTGGAGTGTGTCAACCATCTCCCCCACCCCACTCTGGGCCTACGTTTAGAATAACACTGGCTCCGCGTTCGAAAATAATGTGCTCCTTTGACGATAACCCATAAAGGCGCTCAATTGATAACCCTTAATCCAAATCCCTCAAACACTAGTTTGAGGGATTAATTTTAGACGTAAAGTAGCTTTTCAAAACCCTCTCGAGTCATATCTGGTGCCTAACCGTCTCTGCCCAACTCACCTCAGGCCTGCCTTCATGGCCTGGTATGTGTAAAGGATTTAATAATGAATGATGACGGAAATACAATTTCCCAAAATACTATAGGACTAAAAAGAAAAGAAAATTTGCAGAAAATATTTCTGAATTTACATTGCAGACTAATCAATTAGTTGATTGATTAGACCCTAATTGATTAAACCCTGCTGTACACTGTCGTGCACAGTCTGGTCGGTCGACCAGCGGACGCAGTGACGTGAATCTTAAAACCCCTGTCTGTCCAGGGTCCATCATGGGGCCTGGTGGATGTGTGAAGGACTGTACACAGAGGAAGTGATGTATGACTGCGGTGCGGGGCGCCCCGGTGGCTCACCAGGTAGAGCCCGTACCATTTAGGCTTAGTCCTTATCGCAGAGATTCCTGCCTGCGTTCCTTTGCTGCATGTCCTCCCATAGCTGCCATACCTTTCTGTCTATCTCATTGTATAAAAAAGGTGGCGGTGTCTTCATAATGTATCATTTGATATAAGCCTACTGTATGTTTTGAATATTTCTTTATTTAGGAGGAACAGCACTTTTTAATTAGCAACATACTGGTCTTAATTGGAAGTAAAAATATGTTTGAGTATTCCCTCAAACTGAAGGAATCCTTGGGCCTTTCTCGAATTCAGATGGGATAACTTGTTTCAATAAATCTCAGACGTTCATTTTCAATCTCTGTAATGGAATGCTAGAAATGTTGCTTAAGAAGAGGTTGGCTAATGAACCATACAAAATTGGAACATTTTACATTTTTTGATTCAGGCGGCCACTGGAGTGAGTCTGCAGCGCGTGTTTTATACTCAGTATCGCAATCAAATCATGATTCAGATGAGTGCGCAACCGGAATTTGCAGAAGGTTCAGCTATTTTAATGTCATTGAGTATCACTATTCATTAAGGACCAAGCTGCATGCTCAACTGAATCGCCCTGACGACTCGGCCTATAATGACATTGAGCAACACCATTATTCTATAAGCTGCACGCTCAACTAAAACGCAACCATGTTATGCAAATACATCATGATATAACGTGTTCTCATGTTGCTGCCAGCTGTGTTCCGGGGGCATGATTCGCAGCATCAATCGCTCCATTAGGCAGGGCTGCTCTGAAGGCCAAGGGCTTCCTTGGCCTGACTGTCAATGCATATGATATCATTTAAGAAAGTTTAGAAAGTGATCTGGCTGAAATTACTTTGGTTTATATAGTGTCTATCCAACTTTTATTTTGATATCCCAATCTGTATGGTTTGTACTTCATTCAGAACCCCATTCTACCAACTGTTTATTTTTTTGGACGCAACCAACGCACAGACGTCTCGCGGCCATTTTAAATGTCAGCTCCTGGTTAACATTTCCTAGCGACTTGTCGTTCTTCCAGCTACCTTGCGACTGGCCTTTGTTTCCCAGCCACGGAAGCCTCCGGAAGTTCCTTACAAGGGAAGCCATCAGAAAAGTCAGACAGCAGCTGGGCTTTCCCACATGGCTGTGTTCTGACGCAGCGGGATTTGTCTGAGAATTCAAGCGTTACAAATATTTGTTTGGGAAATGCCATTTCACTTGGATTTGTTGTGTGTGTGTGTGTGTGTGTGTGTGTGTGTGTGTGTGTGTGTGTGTGTGTGTGTGTGTGTGTGTGTGTGTGTGTGTGTGTGTGTGTGTGTGTGTGTGTGTGTGTGTGTGTGTGTTCACAAAGCAGTTGGGCATGCCTAATATATGTTTGCCCATTATTTGTCAAATGCACATGCATTTGCGTGCATCAGTGTGCATTATTATTAGTATGTGGAGGACTGAAGTTTATATATGCACTCCTGCATGCATACTCTATAACTTTATGATGTGTGTGTGTGTGTGTGTGTGTGTGTGTGTGTGTGTGTGTGTGTGTGTGTGTGTGTGTGTGTGTGTGTGTGTGTGTGTGTGTGTGTGTGTGTGTGTGTGAGAGAGAGAGAGAGAGAGAGAGAGAGAGAGAGAGAGAGAGAGAGAGAGAGAGAGAGAGAGAGAGAGAGAGAGAGAGAGAGAGAGAGAGAGAGAGAGAGAGAGAGAGAGAGAGAGAGAGAGAGAGAGAGAGAGAGAGAGAGAGAGAGAGAGAGAGGCAGTCCTTGCAAGTAGGGGTGCACGGTATAAACAGTATAGAAAGTACACCGGTGTGAAATTGTGCTACGGTATTCAATTCGACGCAACGTTACTTTTCCCAGGGACAGATTTGACAGCGACACTGCCTTCTCAGGCACGCTTGCTGCGCGCCTGCATGCTTGCGCAATAGTCCCTTCACAAGCTCTCATTCCACACCGTATGAGACAGACGCTGGTAGCTCGAAGCTGTCTCTGCATCTCAGACATCGTTTCCGCAGGCATTTTCCAAAGCCAGTCCTCACAAAAAAAAAGGCAGCGGTGGAACGAGATAACGAACGCCATCACTGTTTACCTGTGTAAGGACATGGTTCCCTTTCAAAATGTCAAAGGGCTTTAAAGAGGTCTGCGAGCAAGGTCTGCGAGCAAGTGGAGAAAGAAATACATACTATTAAACATTAATGTTTTCGGAGATGGAAGTAACTTGAGAAAATATTTAGCATTTTTTTTAACCAGTAGGGAGCAAAAAGGCATTTATCGAAATTTTAGATACAATTAACATAACGTGATATAATACCGTTACCGTCTATGCCTCCAATCAAGCCGTGATATACATTTTAGTCCATACCGTACAGCCCTACTTGCAAGTGCTTTAAGAGGGATGTTTTAAGTCGAGATAGTAGAAACAATATTTTTCATGCATAATAACAATACATTTTCCCAGTAAAATTGCCTCTGACTGTCTAGAATCTGCATGTTGTGTGATCCGAATGGCCAGTGTTGCTGACACATGTCTAAATCTTCATGTTCATGGCAGATTACTCAATACTAAAGTTCACAAGTGCACTAATATCATCTACACATGGAGCTTGTTGCCCTTAGATATAACAACAGCACAGACTTTTCTTTAAGTTTTTTACAGATGGATGTGGCACAATCAATTCCCAGTCAAAGAAAGCTAATTTATTAAGTTGAAAGTACCAGAATGTACAATGTTGAAGAACTACTACGGGGCAGTGCTTCTCATAGACATTTTCTTCTTCAACATTTTGTTGAGTTTGGCCTACGTGTGTGTGTGTGTGTGTGTGTGTGTGTGTGTGTGTGTGTGTGTGTGTGTGTGTGTGTGTGTGTGTGTGTGTGTGTGTGTGTGTGTGTGTGTGTGTGTGTGTGTGTGTGTGTGTGTGTGTGTGCACGTGAGCCTTGTGTGGATGTTTGTACCCGTAGACTGTGTGATGTTTAAGAACACATTTCACACTGTGTCTATTTTTAAATGAAATGAATGTCATTCGCTTCTTGTTGATGTTTAAGTGCCTGGATCTACTCATCACTACTTAGAGAATGTGGCACGTTTATAAACCAAACAAAAAGGTTCTCTGCGGCTGGCTTCAATCTCCTGTCACAGCGCACGTTCTTGGTCCGAACTTCACAAAGAAAAGGTGTGAAGGTCATGTTACAGACACTCGCACACACGCAGTGAACACAGTCGGTCGTCACTTTCACAGGACTGATTGCGTATCCTTTTGGTGGTTGCCAAAGTGTTTGTGTGTGTGTGTTCATGGTTGCACATTGTTATATAAATTAGTAAAAGGCCTACTAATGCTACTGTATAAATACAAAAATAAATGCTAGTATATATTATTTAATGTATAAACTGATATATTAATACGAATGGTATTGCAAAAATAAATGCACATGCTATTATATATTGTATATACTTATACATTAATACAAATGGTATTACAAGGAAAAATGCCCATGCTTGTATGCATGGTATATTGTATGCTAATAAGTGGTGATACAATGTGGAGTAGAAGTGATACAGCCAGCTGTCAATCAACATTGCCAGTGTGTTAGAAAAAAAAGACGCGTGTGTGTTTGTGTGTGGGTTTTAGACTCACATTATCAACACCTCTTCAGGAGCCTGTTTCAGACACAAACCACTCCAGAGATAGCTTGGGGCCATTGGCCAACTATTATAGTTACACACTTTATTAAATCATAAAGAATATTTCGAAAGATAGCTGTGAAATGTTGCTTGTTGCTGGAATATCGCGTTAAAGTTTTGCTCGTTGACTTGTCAGCATTACCTGATCGAGAAGCTAGTTTTTGGGATTATTCTTAAAAATTTCATAAAATATTTTTTTTGTAGTTTCCCTTCTTTTTCCCTATTCCAGCTGTTCGTGTTTGGGGTGTGAGTGTGGTTAATTTATTTATTTATTTTTATCTTTTATTGGGTGATTCATTTTGTGTGATCATTTTTCGAGCACACAACCTTCAAGTCACTCAGCATTCATACTCACACACACACACACACACACACACAAAAACACAAACACACGCAGAAGCACCACAAAGGCTGTCCTAGAATGTTCCATGCGCTCTTCCTCCAGCTGATGGTTGAAGTCAGCCAGCGTGTTTTTTCTTCTTCAATCCGTTCAAGGAACCTCACAGTGTCTTTTGTGTTCTCGTGGCTTCACCCAACCCAAGGTACTTTTATTACACATCCTTGAAGGCCACTGGGTACATCTAGCTTTTGAATGTTTGAATGCATTCAAGCTGAAGCATTTCAGCTGAAAAGAGAGAGAGTGAGAGTGGGAGTGCTGGTACAATGGCATGTAATTAACTTTCAGGATTGGGAGATCTAGGTGTTGTGGTCCAGTGAGCTGTGAATAGAGACACGCTTCTGTCGGACTCAGGGTCGGACATGTTTGGGGTTCACTGGTGTTGGTCTACATTGTGCGAGCCAAAGAAAAGAAAGTGAAAGAATTGGATTTGTGTATCCATAGCAATTGGACTTTGTAGTGTAATTCGAAAAAAACGAATATGATATTGTTTACTTATACTGGACATTATCAGGAAACTTGAAGAAGAATGAATAATCAAATTATTATTATTATACAGAAGTATCCTCATTCTTTCACTCTTTATGCCACCTTTACTGATTGTCACCTTATTTTTGCTTGCTATAATAGCCATCACACTTAAAGGTGCTGTAGGTTAGATTTAGGAGTTCGGACACCATTGCAGTGTTTTGAGGTAAATGAGGGAAATAAAAATATGGTTTACTGAATGAAGTTCGGCATACCTTGGCACATTGCTGAATACAAAATAATATCTGCAGGTGTTGGGTTGTAATTTATGCTCCTTTTTAAACATATAAAGAAGAGAAGAGAGAAATACTGGCTAGCTAATTAACTACAAAAAAGATGTTAAATTCAACATATCGCTATCAGAGAAAATAGACACTAAAACATAAACAACATTAACAACACAAACACATGTTGCATAAGTATGCCTTCGGAAAAGTCACTGAAATGATACCCCTTTTCCAACCTTTAACAGCGGTTAACATCCAATTTAGTACTGAGAAAGCATTCAATAATTTTTTTAACAAATCGGGACAGTTAGGAAGTTGATCGGTTGCCAGTAATTGTCATGCTATTTCCCTTGAAACCAAGTTCACTCCTTCTTTAGTACCTACAGTACTACCTCCAACTATACTCTATATTCGTTTTGAGTTTGGATTATTCTCACTTTCACAAATGCTTTGTAAAAAAAAGATAATGATACATGTAGAGTTTGGATGTGTTAACTGAAGAGTGTAATATATTTCTTTCTTGCAGAAATCTTGGGAAATCTGGATTACGGGTCTCCTGTCTTGGATTAGGTGAGCTCTCTATCTCTCTCTCTCTCTCTGTCTCCCTTTTTCTCTCTCTCTCTGTCTCTCTCTCTCTCTCTCTCCCTTTCTCTCTCTCTCTCTCTCTCTCTCTCTCTCTCTCTCCCTTTCTCTCTCTCTCTCTCTCTCTCTCTCTCTCTCTCTCCCTCTCTCTCTCTCTCTCTCTCTCTCTCTCTCTCTCTCTCTCTCTCTCTCTCTCTCTCTCTCTCTCTCTCTCTCTCTCTCTCTCTCTCTCTCTCTCTCTAACCACTTTCTTCTTCTCTGTCTCTGTAACCACTTTCTTCTTCTCTTTGTTGCAGGGACGTGGGTGACATTTGGGGGCCAGATATCAGATGAGGTAGGATAAAAAATGAGTAATTTAATCACAATTCTCATATGGAAAGCCGGTTAGAGAAACATGAATTTTACCGAACATTATAAAGAGTCTCACATTTCCTCATACGACATGTGGTAAGAGTCAGATGAAAAATGAATTAGGTTGTTTTTGTCTCACAAGATGGCGGAGGAGCTGCTGACGCTGGCCTATGACAACGGCATCAACCTGTTCGACACCGCAGAGGTTTACGCTGCCGGGAAGTGAGTTTCGCACCGGCAACCCATCATACACCCCGGACAGGAAAACACAGGATACATATACAGGAAACACACATGCATACACACACAGAAACACACATATTCACGCAGACACATGACTCTCAGACACACCCGCATAAACACACACACTCACAGACACGCATGTACACACGCAGGTGTGCACACACGCACACCCACTCACACACACAGAGTTATGGATGTATGCTAATAAACAGGGGCCGGTTGCACCAACTGGGCGTAACTAAGACTGGTCGTAACTGCTAAGTAGGTCTTAGTTACGACCTGGCGTTAGAATGGAACTAACGCCGGTTGCACCAACGGGACTTATGCCTGGTCTTAACTACGCCCGGTCTTAGCCATGCGCGGCCATGTGAATGTTCCATGGTATGCGCATATCACCGCGTTGCTAGGATATCTCGTGACAACAGCTGTTTACTATTTTACTTGACATGCTGTTGGACACCGAAATAAATAATTCATTCGTTCACTCATTGTCATTCATCAATTGTGTTAATGCCTAACAATAAAACACTGCAAACGAATATAATTAAAATATGTATTTGTATTGTCTGGTTTACGACGAGCAGGCATTTAGACGGGAATGGTTCTGTAGGAGAGATTTGTTTAATGTGTCGGCCTATATAAAACATATAAACATAGTTAAAACAACATTCACAACTGATTATAAATTGAGAACGGACTAATCGACCAGCGATATCTTCCCGACAGGCAGTCGATCTGTGAACACTGATCATATCGGCGGCTGTGCTTTGAAATGCAGTTTAGCGAAGCGTTGCAAGGATGGTGGTAAAGCTGCATTGGATTGGATGTAATTGCTATAGAAACAGCCTGGAATTTCAACTCTACGCCTGCCCCTGACCAGGCGTAGGATTTACGCCTGGTCTTAGTGAAAAGAACGCTAAGCCCAGTTGGTGCAACCGGCGTAACGGTTAGGTTGGACTTAGAACGCCAAGTTACGACCAGGCGTAGTTACGACCAGGGTTACGCCCAGTTAGTGCAACTGGCCCCAGAAGGATAGACGTAGACCGACACACGCGTGGATAGGTTGATAGAGGGGAGGAGAGGTGGATGGTGATAGACGTGTTTGGCATTCTAAATCAGATCATTGTCCATCTCCCAGGACTCTGACAGAACTTTTGGGGTTAATGCATGTAACAGCAATGTTGCTATAATGGGCTTTAAGGACCCAATCCTTAACATAGGGCATTAAACCATTGAAAGACCTTCCAATCGTGGGTACACAATTTACAAAGCAGCACAGGAAATCGTTGAGGGGAATTTGCAGCAGTCGGCTCAATTTAAACTCTGGGGAAATCGTAATTATCCAGTTGAGGCAAATACAATTGTTAGTGAAATCTATGAAGGTGTGTGTGTGTGTGTGTGGGTGCATGTGTGTGTGTGTGGGGGGGTCTGTGTGTGTGTGTGTGTGTGTGTGTGTGTGTGTGTGTGTGTGTGTGTGTGTGTGTGTGTGTGTGTGTGTGTGTGTGTGTGTGTGTGTGTGTGTGTGTGTGTGTGTGTGTGAGAGACAGGATTTATGAGCAGAAGAACAAAAATGACCAAACAACCAACCTATAAAGTGATTATAACCATATCACCGTACACACAGACACACACACACAAATCTGGCCAATAATTTAAATCTCTCTTTCACAGGGCTGAGCTTGTCTTGGGAAGGATTATCAAAAAGAAGGGATGGAGGTAGGGTGATCAGCCTCATTCATACATAGAGAATATGGAATCCCTTTTCACTCATCATGGGATGTTTATTCATTGTAACAGGAGACATTTTGTACTAATGCCATTCATTCATTGACCTGTTTTGGATGAATGATAAGAGGATAATCATTAACCTTATCAATGGTGTAGAATCCGAAGAGGAGCATCTGGTGAATTAATGTGCACCTGAAGTATGAATGTTCACCTGCTGTCCCGTATAAATATGAACATTTGGAACAGTGATCAAAAAAATAATGACATAGCAGTCTGCATGATAAGATAACCTTTACTACCTAACAAAAGGTATGAAAACGACTTTGAACTTTGTTTTCACACACAGGCGCTCCAGTTTAGTCATCACAACCAAGATTTTCTGGGGTGGAAAGTATGTACTCTGTTCTGTTTTAATTTTTATTTTTTTTCTTGAAATTTGTTACTGTCAGGCAGTTTGGTATAGCTTCATGCTAACAGAAGTTATGGTAATTTCTCTCATTGTTTTGTATTCAAAGCCAGTTAAAATGAGTTTCTTTCTTTCTGACTGTTTTCACAGGGCGGAAACAGAAAGAGGCTTGTCTAGGAAACACATCATTGAAGGTGAAAAGTTTTCAGATGTGTTTTGTTTCCCCCAGTTTAACTAGAAGCCGAAGGAAATCATTCTAATGCAACAAGAAATCTAATAGTCATTGTATTTCGTTTGGTGGCGTGTAACAGGACACCCTGAAATTGATGGCAAACGGCCAGCAATGGCAAGGCAACACTGAGTAATATGATCGTTGTTTTCCTTCCATAACGTAGGTCTGAGGGCGTCCCTAGAAAGACTTCAGCTGGAGTATGTGGACGTGGTCTTTGCCAACCGGCCGGATCCCAACACACCAATGGAAGGTAGGGTCATGTATGTTAACAGATGCATTTGACGCAACCAGCCTCAGACGTCCAGATATCTCTTTATACGGCAGAGATCCAGGGCCAGAAAGAGCTCTCCACCCGGTGGTTGGTGGTGTTTACAACTTGTTTACGGCACAGATGCCATGCGCCCCAGCAACTCCTATCTACAACTTATAACAAGATGTTATGTGTCAATGTGCAAGCATTATGACACCCAAGGCCGGGAATACTTATTCCATGGGATCCAATGCATGGGTGTGGGGGGGGTGGTAGAATTCCCTCTACTGGCCTGCCGAAGTTGGTTGGGGTGCAGTCAACCTGACCGATGCGCGACCTTGACAAATTGAACTGTTGAAGTCTTTGTTCTGGGACTGCCGACCCTCAAAGTTATTCCCCTGAAAACACCATCAGAGCGGAGCCCTGAAGCCCTAGTACAATGTAGGACAACAGGTTTGTTGGTATTTTGCCTAGTTTTCACCGAGCACCGTGTGGTTCGGTGTGGTGCGGCGGGGCCCGGGACAGCTCAGTTACGCTAAATCTGGCTCGCGTTTCCACGGCCTACAGTACCCTTATGGTAGGGCGGGTTTTAAGCCGGATGGCGATAGCCGCGGCAGCTACGTAAGCATTGTGACATCATAGCAGCACGACACAGTGTAGCCTGCTAATAAATTCAATTAAAAAGAAGAACGCGACACTTGAAAAGAAGAGCGTATCAATGGAGGTCTTCCAAGAAGGACGGTGAACTTTGGCGCAACATTTTCTACGGCTTCCGCTGTGGCCAGAAATACCTTGCGGGTACTGTGTTTGTTTGTTTTTATCCCCCTGTCTCACGTAAGTGACGATTCTGTTGACCAATCAACGGACAGCGTGTATAGCTCCACCTTTATAGCACCCTTTCAGACCCCTTGGTACCCAAACGGAGGAGTACCAAAAATTGGGACCCTACCCAACTTTTAGCAGTAGAAACGCCAATATAAGCGGACCAAGCTGCACCGTACTGAACCGCACTGCAGGAACGAGGCATATGTTGGAAGTCCATCAAGGTGGCTGTCTGCTTGGTAAAGTTCAAGCCCACCAGCCACCTGTTGCTCACTTGTGACCTGACAAAGGCAAAGGTAACCCCAAGGTGAACTATGAACCCCAGGGTCACCCACCAATTCCCCAATCTCACTTTATTTTTCTTTCCTTTTGTTTCGTCCAGGAGATCCATTTCACACACCTAGGTCCAGAAAGTTCGTCATAGAAGGTACTTGGTACCCTCAGCCACCCCCCTATGAGGAAGCATTTTATGGCAGACGTTTAGGAGTAGACTCTCCCTCCTCTCCTTTGTTCATCCCTCTATGGATCCCATAAAATGCTGGAATGAGCCCCCTCCCTCCCCCAATAGTAACATTGGTGCCGCTCCATCAAGGGATTTATTTATTGTGTCGATAAATTGACGGTAATGTACACCCCTCCCCCCCAGACTGCAGCCCGCCCAGTTTACAACCGTTTGATCCTACCCCGATCTTATCGTCCCACTGCAATTAATAATATTGAATATGCCGTTTTGAGAGGAGTATGTTCATATTGTCTCACTCAACACCATATCCGATGCTCGTTGATACCATCTGCATCAGTCGGTCCCTGGTCATTTGTTCCAACAACCCAACGCTCCCCTCATAGGGAGCGATACGAATCATCCTGCATGTTCTCCAAGAACAGCATGTTTTCGTAATGAAACATCTTCTCTGGGGCGATGATTTTGAAGATAAAAAAACATAATAAAGGAAGAACTTATTCTCCTCTATTCTGCTGTCCTTGGTTATTAAAGCAGGTCTTGACGACATGTTTTCACAGACAGAGCAATCCTATTCTTCGTATTCTTTGTCTTTAGACGAACAAGAACTTTATTATAGAGCATTATAGAGTAGCTTGCAGGTAAGCCACTCAAATATGTTTTACTGGAATTAACACTGGACTTGTTTTTGTAGCGAACAGTCTGAAGAAATATTTTTTAACTATTTTCTTAAAAGAATAGTATTGCTTTTTATTCAATTTGCTACATAGCCATCCCAAATTGGTTAGCCAGGAATGCAACCTGCAAGATGCTTTTCAACCCTGACAAACTGACAGGGATGTGGATACCTTGTGTGATGACCTCTACCTTCTCATGCATAACTGTGTGTTACACCCCATGAACGTAACTAACTTGTGAGGAGGCAGACCTAAGATTCAGATGAGAATCTGTTTTTCATGTTCTTCAGTCTTCCTGCCTGTTGATCCCATTGACATTTCTTTCCCTGCTTTGAACAGTTCTCTTTCATTCTGCCTTTCTTTATTTCTTTCTGTATCTCTTTTTTCTCTCTCAGTCCTAAATGTGTTAGCTGGGATTTTCATCCACCAACAAACTGGATGTGTCCTGTATTATAAACAAGGTATCCGACCAATAGCTGATTCTCTTTGTGTGTAATCTGTTGTGATTGGCAGAGACGGTGAGGGCCATGACCCATGTGATCAACCAGGGGATGGCGATGTACTGGGGCACGTCGCGCTGGAGCGCAATGGAGATCATGGTGAGAATATCAAAATAGAATTAGAAAATGCATTTCCTGCAGAAAATGTGGTGAGTGCTGTAATGCAAAGTGAGGTCGAAAATATGTTTTAATTAAGCCACATAGTTTAAAACGTTTTTGTTTTTTTTGAATGGCTTAAATCAAGTGAAAAGATCTGAACAAAGTCTAAATGGAGTAAACAATTTTGACTTAGCCACTATTTAAAAAATCTCTAGCTTCAATTGAAGACCAACTGAAAGTATACAAAGCGGGTATGAAATTAAACTGTTGATTCTGAAAAAACGTATAAATGATATTGAAAATCGGTTTGATAAATATATTTGAAGACCAAAGTGTGTCGGTTATTCAACTGTTTTGGTTAAGGTTAATGGTTCAAAATTGACAAAGTTACTAAGTCTAAAGTAGTAGAAGTGTCAGAGAATGGGTAAATCCCATTGAATTCCTTGGTAAAAAAAAATATTTTAAAAGAATATCTTAAAAAGATTACAATATGTAAAACTAATTTGAATGGTAGTGCGCGATTCCAAACTATTCTCTAGGTGAACAATTGTGGAAGGGGTAGGGTCCCAAAACTCTATTGTACAATAAGGAAAGAAAGGTGAGTGCTGCTTGCAGCACTCACCTAATAATAAAACACCACTTTGTGGCGAAGGGTGGTTGATGTTGTTCATCTTTAGAAGACAGCAAATTATTGTGTCATTATGATTAATGACACTATTTTAACCTTTGTCTGTTTTTCTGTGTTTGTTCATTGCAAAAAACGCTTTGCAACCCTGTGTGTGTGTGTGTGTGTGTGTGTGTGTGTGTGTGTGTGTGTGTGTGTGTGTGTGTGTGTGTGTGTGTGTGTGTGTGTGTGTGTGTGTGTGTGTTTTCAGGAGGCGTACTCTGTGGCGCGGCAGTTCAACCTGATCCCGCCCATCTGTGAGCAGGCTGAGTACCACATGTTCCAGAGGGAGAAGGTGGAGGTGCAGCTGCCAGAGCTCTATCACAAGATAGGTGAGAGGCCCGAGCAAGGACCCACAGCCGTAGAACAAGGCATAGTGATGTTATCAAGACACATGTTTATTTAATGTAGAGAGCTTGATACCCTTTCAAAACATCTGGGTACACTCTACTCTGAAACTATATAATGTAGCGTAATATTAATTATGGATCAAATTGAAAGAAAGTCATGTATATTTATATATAAATAAATCTGTGAGTGTGTGTTTTATGTTATATTTCTTATTTATATTATTCATACGAGGCAGCACTATGTGTGTGTGTGTGTGTGTGTGTGTGTGTGTGTGTGTGTGTGTGTGTGTGTGCGTGTGTGTGTGTGTGTGTGTGTGTGTGTGTGTGTGTGTGTGTGTGTGTGTGTGTGTGTGTGTGTGTGTGTGTGTGCGTGTGTGTGTGTGTGTGTGTGTGTGTGTGTGTGTCTGCAGGGGTGGGAGCCATGACGTGGTCTCCCCTGGCATGTGGAATCATCTCTGGGAAGTACACCAGCGGTGTGCCCGCCTTCTCCCGGGCATCCCTCAAGGTACGCCCCCTCAACTCTGAGCAAATTGAATAACTCGTTATTATGATCAGCTGGCCAATCAGAAACTGATATTTATATTAACATTACCATCAATGCTTTTTGTTTCCATAGTTCTTCTAAATTATTCTCTTGCAATTGCAATTATTTGCAATACTATTGTTTTATTTAATTGTATTTATGTTGATCTAGGTTAGTCTTATGTTTTTTGATGTTTTCATCTACCGTGACTATGGGAGAACATTCCCACTATTTGTGTGACTGCCTTTCAATTATTATGCTTATTATTTTTTTTATTAAATTTAATACAAATAGAGATCAGAGCTCATGCAAACACAAAGATAGATTTATTACTGCAAGCTAAATATTCCAACTCACACGATTATGTTTGTCCATCTAAGATAGATAGCATCTCTTAATTTGATGACTCAGTCAGCTGTGGCATTTAACAGTGCACAGTTTTTCTGATAAAACACATTGTGATGACTCATCCTTTCAGAGAAAGGACATCAAAAGTTGACTCATCATTTCAGAGAAAGGACATCAAGAAATTGGTCTTTTGAAATCTAAGTGGATGATCATTTCACTCGACTGGTTAGGAGTGCTGTCACTAGACATCTTTAACAGTTTGCTGAACAGTTGTTATCTTTAGTTATTTGGTTTGTTGTAGTCTCAAAGAGTTCAACTAAACTCTGTACTAAAAGTGAAAATGTGAAAGATTAATTTATACATCTATGATTTTTCTTTTTAATAAAATGACCTTGATACATCTGTAGAACATGCCGATAGCTACAGAAACCCCAAAATCCCCTAAACACACAATACAGTTAGGAATAACCACCGGTGAAATATAGAATAATATGCATATATATATACAGTACATACACACAACGATGTAAAATCTAAACATTGTTGTACTCTATACTGTGTTGCCAGGGTTACCAGTGGATGAAGGACAAGATTCTGAGTGAAGAGGGCCGTCGGCAGCAGGGCAAGCTGAAGGAACTGCTGGCCATCGCTGAGCGCCTGGGATGTACCCTTCCCCAGCTCGCTATCGGTACTGCAACTATACTAATATACACCCTCCCCCAGCTCGCTATCGGTACTGCAACTATACTAATATACACCCTCCCCCAGCTCGCTATCGGTACTACAACTATACTAATATACACCCTCCCCCAGCTCGCTATCGGTACTGCAACTATACTAATATACACCCTCCCCCAGCTCGCTATCGGTACTGCAACTATACTAATATACACCCTCCCCCAGCTCGCTATCGGTACTACAACTATACTAATATACACCCTCCCCCAGCTCACTATCGGTACTGCAACTATACTAATATACACCCTCCCCCAGCTCGCTATCGGTACTGCAACTATACTAATATACACCCTCCCCCAGCTCGCTATCGGTACTACAACTATACTAATATACACCCTCCCCCAGCTCGCTATCGGTACTGCAACTATACTAATATACACCCTCCCCCAGCTCGCTATCGGTACTGCAACTATACTAATATACACCCTCCCCCAGCTCGCTATCGGTACTACAACTATACTAATATACACCCTCCCCCAGCTCGCTATCGGTACTGCAACTATACTAATATACACCCTCCCCCAGCTCGCTATCGGTACTGCAACTATACTAATATACACCCTCCCCCAGCTCGCTATCGGTACTACAACTATACTAATATACACCCTCCCCCAGCTCGCTATCGGTACTACAACTATACTAATATACACCCTCCCCCAGCTCGCTATCGGTACTACAACTATACTAATATACACCCTCCCCCAGCTCGCTATCGGTACTGCAACTATACTAATATACACCCTCCCCCAGCTCGCTATCGGTACTACAACTATACTAATATACACCCTCCCCCAGCTCGCTATCGGTACTGCAACTATACTAATATACACCCTCCCCCAGCTCGCTATCGGTACTACAACTATACTAATATACACCCTCCCCCAGCTCGCTATCGGTACTGAAACTATACTAATATACACCCTCCCCCAGCTCGCTATCGGTACTACAACTATACTAATATACACCCTCCCCCAGCTCGCTATCGGTACTACAACTATACTAATATACACCCTCCCCCAGCTCGCTATCGGTACTACAACTATACTAATATACACCCTCCCCCAGCTCGCTATCGGTACTGCAACTATACTAATATACACCCTCCCCCAGCTCGCTATCGGTACTACAACTATACTAATATACACCCTCCCCCAGCTCGCTATCGGTACTGCAACTATACTAATATACACCCTCCCCCAGCTCGCTATCGGTACTACAACTATACTAATATACACCCTCCCCAAGCTCGCTATCGGTACTGCAACTATACTAATATACACCCTCCCCCAGCTCGCTATCGGTACTGCAACTATACTAATATACACCCTCCCCCAGCTCGCTATCGGTACTACAACTATACTAATATACACCCTCCCCCAGCTCGCTATCGGTACTGAAACTATACTAATATACACCCTCCCCCAGCTCGCTATCGGTACTACAACTATACTAATATACACCCTCCCCCAGCTCGCTATCGGTACTACAACTATACTAATATACACCCTCCCCCAGCTCGCTATCGGTACTACAACTATACTAATATACACCCTCCCCCAGCTCGCTATCGGTACTGAAACTATACTAATATACACCCTCCCCCAGCTCGCTATCGGTACTACAACTATACTAATATACACCCTCCCCCAGCTCGCTATCGGTACTACAACTATACTAATATACACCCTCCCCCAGCTCGCTATCGGTACTACAACTATACTAATATACACCCTCCCCCAGCTCGCTATCGGTACTACAACTATACTAATATACACCCTCCCCCAGCTCGCTATCGGTACTACAACTATACTAATATACACTCAGTACTACTACACCCTCCCCCAGCCAGTTATCGGTACTACAACTATACTTATACGCTACACTCTAGGGCCCGACCGATTACGATTACGATTTAATCGGCCGATTAAAAACAAAACAAAAAAAAGCATATAAAACGTAGTTTTTGATACCTTAAATATACTTTAAACACTTTTGACGAATGTGAGTGTAATGTAAAATGTAAAATAAATAACTAACTCCCAATGTGCTGCGCTCGTGAGCAGTGACTAACACGTGCGTGCTGAGCAGTATGGTCTCACCGTTAGAGTCTACAGTATAACAAATTAACATGGCCTGGGACCTAAAGAAAAACAGGCACAACATGCTCAAACAACGCGTCTTGTGTACATTGGTGAGGTGAGCGCGCAGATGCCTGAGCGAGCGTGCTTTCATGTTGTACGGTAAAATTCAATCTCCTCTTTTTTACTCCAGCTAAAGTTGTTAGTTAGCAAGGCGAGTAGGAGCGCAATCTGCAGGATACGAAGCGCAATAACATTTAAATAAAATAAAATAAAAAAATAAATAAAAATCGGTTGTAATCGGCGTCTTTTTGGCAGATGTTGATTATTTTCAAAAAGGCTATAATCGGCCGATTAAATCGACAGGCCGATGAATCGGTCGGGCCCTACTACACTCAAAGTACTGCTAAACCCCCCCCCTCCCCGAGCTGGCTATCGTATCGGTACTTCAACTATTCTTTTACACACTAAACTACATCACATCATTACACATAAACTACATGTGCAGTACAATTACAATACAACACACTGTGCTCCAACTACACGGCACTACTCTACTATGGATAACTCTCTGTGGAGTTTGTCACGTCCAGCAGCCCAGATGGCCCAACCTCCGACATATGGTCTTCTCCCTCATGTGCTTCCCTCGCCTACCTCTCCCTCTCCCTCCCTCCCTCCCTCCCTCCCTCCCTCCCTCCCTCCAACATGTCCCCCCTCCCAAGTGGTGTCTCTCCTACCTCGCTTTACCCCTCTCCATCCCTTCGTCTCGCCTCAGGGTTCATGTTTCTCCCTCTTGCCCAACACACACAGCAATCAATGTAAACCGAAAACAACCCCAACCCCAACCCACATTCAGAGATTTGGAAACTGAATTGACTTTGATTTGGCTAACATTACAGATACACTATACCAGCGTCAGACACTGTCAGCGTCAGATGCTGCAGGTAAACCTGGTGGAAATATATTGCAGGGATTTCCAGAACAATCACTTGATTCAAATCAGATATCCAGGAATATGTTCTAGATCAGAAAAAAGGGTGCGTGTTTTGATAATACATACGTAACCTAAATGTCAGCCAGTCAGCGAGTGTAGTCCTTCTCTGAAGCTAGTCCTGCTCTGTGCCTTGTTCCTCTAGCCTGGTGCCTGAGGAACGATGGGGTCAGTTCTGTCCTTCTGGGGGCCTCCAGTGCTGACCAACTTCTGGAGAACATTGGAGCCATACAGGTAAACCACGGGCCGCCATGTTGGCTCTTGGTCTCTTCCACCACAGACACAATAACATAGTATAAACATAACAATAAAATGATGGGATTCAATGGTACAGACTGGCACCTTACATAACACAGGCCAGAACATTCCACCAAAGTAGTTAGAAAGGGAGGAGTGGGGGTATTCAGTCAACGGCACCGCTGTTTGCTACTCAATTCTACGCAATAGACTGTTAATTGTTTAGACCGCAGACCTTTGGGTTCGAACCCAGAACCCGGGTTCCCCTCTGCCGCTCTCCTACAAGAGAACTAAAGTTGTGGAACCATACAGGCCGGGATGGGGAACATCCCTCTGTGGCAGTAAAGCGCCAGCTGAACTAGCTGTCCAGGGTTTAAAAAAAAAACATGCAACAAACATCTGCCTCGTTATGTATTGACATGTGACTATTTTTTCATAGACGTAGGGAGTGCTATTTTAAGCCGGGGAGGGAACTCTCTTTCCCCCTGAGCGCTGGACCTCATCTGCTGAAGTTGCAGTGTGGGCATCATGTCTGGATGTTCCCTCTGTATCCAGTTGCCACTCTATACAAAAAGAGAACCACCTTTTATTGCATATAAATATCACCGATCTTGAAGAATCCTTGGGTTACTGAAATTAGATATTTCTATTGTGATGTATTCCCTAAAAACCTTAAAGAAAAGGAAGGTATGCTAGGTAGCACGGCGTATGACTCCCCAGCTGAAAAGTACTGTGGTCAATCCCCAATCTCCCAAGCTATGAGTAGGCATGCTTGAGCCCAATGTCACAGTCAAAATAAAACCCATAAAAATATTCTTAAGTTCCATGGTCTGTTTCTTACCTCAACAGATTCTTCCGAAGCTCACCTCGTCCATCGTGCACGATGTGGATGGTATTCTGGGGAACAAGCCCTACAGTAAAAAGGACTACAGGTCCTAGACCGGACCGACCCGATACCATCCAACCCCCCCCCCCCCCCCAACAGGGTCATAACGATGTAGGACCACCAAACGTAGGAGAACCGTCGGCTCAGCATCCAATATAGGCATAACATTTTATCATCGAGACACACACGCTACGCAACGTGTGTATTTCTGCTTCTGTGCTTCTTTTGATTTTTTCATATTTAACACAAGAGCTCTAGTCTAGAGTATGCGTTGGGCATTTCCAGTTAAAGCCAGATCCCCTGGCATAGAAAGGAAGAAAGAGTTGAATAATCAGGGAAAGCTGTGAAACACGTTCCCTGCATTTCCTCCGATTAACAATTCCTGAAGCACTTCAGAAATAACCACTTTCTTTCACATGGAAGGTTAGTGGTGCTCAGTAAGAAGGCAATATACAGGCAGCCAATATACATCCAAGTATAAACCCCTCTTTGCTAAATGTTTTATTGTGCAAATAACCCCAACATACAGGCCTACCATCCTTATTCTAGGTATTGTACTTCCAAAACAGGCTGTGGTGCTTTTGAGCTTCACATCAGGGCTGTTCCGTTTAACAATGCCAGCAACAGCGACGCACACTTCCTGTTACTGTATTTATACTTGCTTTACGCTAGTCATAAGATCAAACCTTGGCCTTTCTAGTTGCAATATCTGCCGGCCCCTGTATATTTACGGCGGTACATCTGCTTCTCCCAGCCCGCCACGGCCGGGCTAAAAGCCGTCACAGGCCACTTTACAAAGACGCTAGCCTCCGCTTCGCTAGCTCTTGTCGCTTCGAATAACAGCTATGGGGGAGGCTAAGTGCTTTTTTAACTTTTATATCCTTTTCTTTGTGAGACCGTTTCA
This sequence comes from Gadus morhua, assembly GCF_902167405.1. Classification (NCBI taxonomy): domain Eukaryota; kingdom Metazoa; phylum Chordata; class Actinopteri; order Gadiformes; family Gadidae; genus Gadus; species Gadus morhua. The sequence continues at coordinate 27,480,175 of NC_044048.1, forward strand.
ACAAAGCGGAGCACTAGCGAACTGTTGCAACGTGTTACGGACAGGCGCAGTGAACGGGGTGGTAGACCAGTCTGAAGTAGACCAGCCCTTAAAGGCTTACACATTGGCCTGAGTAACAAAAAATATATAGACCAGGACTTGGAACCCGCTTCTTCTTTCTAAGTGTTGATCAACCCCTGTCACTTAAGATAAGATAGTATATTGATCCCAGTACGGGGAAATCTGGCACCCCCTAACAAAAGGATTTTGAAGTCCACCTTTTTGTCTTTTCATTAAAAATAAGTCAATTATTCAATATTCAATCATTTAAGCATGCATAGCAAATGCTGTCTCAACAGTGGGCTATTAGTACTGTCTCAGAATGTGTGTAGGGTGTGTACATGTGTTTAACCTTCGTTTCATATGGTGACATGAGGTCACATACAAATGCCAATGAAAGCACAATTAATCCCTTAATAGTCCACCACAAATACACGCCTGCTGACATGCGCATGGAATAACACACTCTGTTGAGTTTTCTGTATGGAGGAACTGCCAAGAGATGATTCACAAGACCTTCTCGAACTGTTGTGAGCGATAGAAGCAGTGAGGATCACGTAATGATAGAGATGATGATGTTGTGGCAGGACAGACAAGTCTTTTTGCCCATTGGAAATGTGGAAAAAATACAGTGGATTCATCTTCTCTTGACACGATGGTTACCTGCATTCTAGAAGAATTTTTTTTATTAAATACAGGTCGTTAACGGGAGACGGAGAATTGCATCTTTAGATATTTCCTTTGGATTTGTTGCCCTCTGCTGGTTGACCGCTGTATGAACCATATTTTTCATGGTGCGCTTGACTTAATTTTGTGTCTTTATATTCAGGTTTTTTTAAGGGGGTAAACTGATCATTATTTATTTTATTAAACAGAAAATATGCAGGACTAATTTCATTAATTATCGTTGAACGTCACTTCAAAAGTGAAAATAGTAACACATTTTTCTCAACCTAGAACATATAGAGATGTTATACAGGATGAATGGAACATAAGTTATTCATTCCATTATTCATACAAAACCAATGAGGACCTCCTGGTGGCCACCTGTTGTGCTGTACCTCTTGGTGTTCCGGGACTAACAACTTGGGAGGGACGCTTTCAACACATGGAAAAAAAAATGTTTCTTTGGTTCTGTATTTTTCTTCATCCTTAACACAAAAGAATCCAGAGAAATAACAATTAATCCCAAGTGCAGCAACAGCAGGACTACTGGAGTACCGCTTAGATCTTGACAATGTAGGACTAGTATCAACGACTTTAATTTCAATTTCTATGATTATGTTTTTAAATGGCTTGATTGACCAACACATGAGTATATACATCATGGTTATGCAGCAAAACAATTAATGAAGCACTTTCTACATTCAGAGCTGATACAAGATAGTCATAAGCTTATGATCTTCTCCTACACAGGGTGGCTCTCTGATGATAGGCAGCCAACGCCCCTTATTCACTAATAGCGCCTATCTTACGCATTAAGTTCCCCACCGAGCTTACGTCTAGAACCAAGATGGCTACAAGGTAGTCATGGGATGACTAAATACACACAAGCCACTGCTGTTCACTGCTCTAAACACATAGGCTATGCATTAAGAGACTATGATAAAATGTTGTACATTTTGATTTCATAATTTTAAATATGTATTTTACAGATCTTTATGGGCCATTTACATCTATGTTCTCTCGCGCCCTTCCTCTATAAATATATTACTTATATTTTCCTTATGTTTTTTATGCATTAATTTTTCTTTATTTGCAATTGATTCAGTTATGAATTGTTGACTTTATTGTCGTGTACAGATTGTACAAGGAAATGTTAAAATAAAAAATGAAAATAAAGATCGTCTCACTGTCTAAATTTTCTGTGGTTTATTATATATGTGGTTGGACTTTGATTTAGTTTGTGTTTTCTGATTTACCCTTTTGGATTAAAAAAATGAATATCCGTATAACGTGAATTGAAAATATTTCGAAATGTATTTATTAAGCAAAAGAAATCCATACAGTTAGTAAAGAGACACATAAGAGGACGTTGCAGCCCATTACATTAAAAGTGATGTTTACCGTTTGGCCCATTCAGTTCACTGCCTCATATCGGTTACATTGAGAACTCTCAACTCGTCTGTATGTTCGCAGACGAGTTTTAAAAGGTTTGTTAAAAACATTATCCATCCAACTGGAACGTTAACCGAAAGTTTCTTTCTTATCCAGTACAAACAAAGGGAGTTAAAAAGCAGAAGGAGTGATAAAGTAGTACAGATTCGTGTCAGCTACATGAGATGGCGGTTGACCAGGGCTTCAAATGATACACTTGAAAAGAGGAGCTTGATTATTATAAAAGGGTCTGAAGGGAAAACAGGTTTTTAATAGCATTAAAAATATGAGCATTTCACTATTTAAAAAAAACAATAGTTAACAGCTTCAAACATGATTTACCTGATTTACAATTATTGAACTTCCACTATTGTACTCAACCTTTCAATGGGGGAAAGCCTTTGTGTGGACCAATCGGTCAACATATAAAGCGCAGCCTTGTATAAATGCACATTCAGTTTGAAACTGTCTATAAAAGTACACATCCCCTCCCCAGTCCATCCTCGACAAACCAACCCCTCCCTCTGAAGAAATAGGCTAAAAACAGAACAAACTGAACCTAAAAACATTAAACAAATGACATTACAATCTAGCAAATACCTAAGTGATTACATGAGCAATCCAGTGGCGGATTGAAACCTCAAACAGCAGTGTTGTCCTATTCGTTGGGGTTAGGATTGGCGTCAGGGTACTGGGACAGGTCAAAGGTCAGGACTTTGCTGATGACGCAATCCCCTTGCTGTAGAGGACAGAAGAAAGAGAACATGAATTCAGTTTGCTTCTAGTGCACAGGGAGCATGTCGTTTCTGCTTAGCCATCATATCATCTTTCTATAGCTTTTTGTAGAACTGCTTGAAAACCGACAATCTCATAGTTGTTAACGGCAAGCAGAGCATTCCATCGACAGTTGGTAGTGATGAATAAAGCCCCAAAATCTGCCTGAATTTAACAGGACATTGCGCAAAACAAATTGAGTATGTTGTGTCGTGTTACCGAAAGCTAAGCCAGCAGGTACATTTTCAATGTTTATTCAAGAAGTTATTTACTTTTCGTTAACGCTAAGCTAACTGGGTCTCATCTGTGAGTGAAGACGCTCACCTCTGGGTAGACTCCGATGAGGGAGTCGGCCTTGGTGTAGAACTCCTCCTTCAGCGAGATGACCACGGCCTGGAAGTTCATCACAGACTGGTCCTTGATGTAGTTGGCCACCTGAACCAGAACGGATACGCACCCATTCAACATGTATCTCTGAATACTGAATATCTGCGTTTCACATTTGGACCATTGATTGCACTCCACCCACCTTTCCGATGTTGGTGTTGTCCAGAGCAGCGTCGATCTCATCCAGCACGAAGAAGGGTGCAGGTTTGTAGCTGACGTAGAGAGGAAGGTTAGCAAGTTGGTATGATGAAGTAAAAGAAGAGATCAACCGACGCATAAGCTCTCCCCGTCTAGTTAGTTAGCGAGTTATTCGTTGCGGTCATATCAATGAGGTTGAAACCAAAACGGCAATCAAATAGTAATAAAATAACTTGAATCGAAACGGCCGCACTAATAAGGGCAGGACCACTTCCTGTGGCTGTACCTGTGGATGGCGAAGAGCAGGGCCAGGGCGGCCACCGTCTTCTCCCCTCCAGACAGGTTGTCCATGGGCCTGAACCTCTTCCCCGGGGCCACGCAATTGTAGTTGATGCCGTCCAGGTAAGGCTCCTCTGGGTTCTCCGGGCCGAGGAAAGCCTAGCACATGGGACACACCGAGTGACTACCGATGCCCAGCCCTCCGTTGTGTCGGTCCGACGCGATCCCTGAACGGACGGGACACTTGGTGGTCGGCGCTGACCTGGGCGCTGCTGTTGCGCGACAGGGCCTTGTAGATCTCGTCGATGTTGGTGGCCACCGACTCGAAGCAGGCGTTGAATCGGTCGTAGCGCTCCTTCTTGATCTGCTCGAAGGCCTGCTTGGCCTTCTTGGCTCTCTTACGCGCCGCCTCAAACTCTGAAACACAAGAGGGCCTTGTGAGTCGGGCGGGGGCTGCACCACCAGCCACCTACAAACAGTACAACTGTACACATCCAGTCGAGTACACCACCCCGGAAAAAGAACCACCCCGGCCCGGCCGCAATCCGCTCACCGTCGCTGGTCTCCTGGAACTTGTCGCGCACGCTCTCCAGCTTCTCCATGGCCTTCATGTTGGGCGCGCTGATCCTCTGCAGGATGCTCTGCTGCTCGTTGAGCCGCTGCTGCAGCGTGTTCATCTCGCCCTTCAGCTCGTCCTCAGACAGGGTGTCCTGGTGGGGGGCCGGGGACAGGGTCAGTGGGGGCGGGACTACGTCCAAACCCCCCAGTGTGGTACACGGCGTACCACACGCACTGCATATTGTGACTGTATACACACACACGGTATTGCATTGTTCCATGATGTCTATTTTTAAGTAGGTAGGGTTGGGTGAGGGCAGAGCCGCCTGGGTACCTTGAGGTCCTCAGACAGGTTGCTGTAGTCGATCTCAATGAGGGCTTCTTTAGCCAGGACCGTACTGGAGGCTATCTTGCTGTTGGTGGGCTCCTCGGGCTGCTGACTCCCCTAGTGGAGCACAAAACACACTCAAACTTTAAGAAAACAGACACACTCATTTAATTTAATTTACATTTATGTAACCGATCAAAAACATAATATTCGTAGAGACATATAAGGTATAAGGAAAGACGTAGGCAAGGCAACTTTATTTATATAGCACTTTTCATACACAAGGCACTCAAAGTCTGCCTTGTAACACAAACAATTCAAGCCGTGTACTTCAGTACTTCAGATGAGTCTTGTTTAGACATTGGACAATGTTTAACACATGTTCTCCCCCCCCCCTCCTCCCCCAATGTGCCTCATGATGCCCTTGATATCAGGGAGGTAGGGAGGGCATCAACATCAGCGGCGGTAAGCGCCAGGCCGCGGGGCTCACCTCTCCCTGGCTGATGTCTTCCATGGTCCCTGAGCGGAGGGGCAGCTTGATGTCCTGCATCTTGCAGGCCTGCAGCAGGTTGTGGCGGTCGCTGCGCTTCTGCTCCAGCTTCGTCTCGATGGCCGTCACCTCCTTCTGCAGCTGGGTCAGTTCCCTGCGGAGGGCGGCCATCAAAACAGACGTCAGTGATTACACTTAAAGAACATGGCTGTTTTACTTTAGAAGATTCAGTGTTTGAATTATTCTGGAGCCACTGACTTGTTGGCCCCGCCAAGCTTCTTGCGGATCTCCTCCATCTCGTGGTTCTTGTCGTTGACCTCTGATTTCTTGGTGAGGTGGGTGTTCTTGAGGTCCTGCAGCTGGGCCATGGTCTCGTCGATGATCTTCATGTGCCGGTGCTCCTCCTACAGCCAGCGTGGAAGCAAAACAAATTAAAACCACACAGATGATCCAAAGTAAGCGATCTACTAGTAGAGAGCTGAACTTAAAGCCAGGGAAGATGACATAACAAGTGTGAAGCAGTAAAACGGATGCCTTTACCTTCTTGAGCCTTTCTATCTCGGCCTCGTCCTTCTTGACGGTCTGCTCCCACATCATCACCTTCTCCTGGTCCTCCTTCAGCTGGTTCTTCTCGTAGTCCACCTGGATCCCCAGTCGAGTTTTCTGGGTCTCAAACTCCAGCCTGAACACACAGAAAAGGGGCACAAGTGGGGCTTTAGGGCCAGGAGGAGTGTACAGAAAGTGGGACGACCCAAGGGCTCAATCTCCATCGAGACTCACCGCTTCTTGGCGATCTCGTTCTGCCTCTTCACCTTCTCCTCCTCGAACTCTCGGATGTTCCTCACGCCGATCTCCTTGCAGAACTCCACGAACACCTCGTCTTCCACCTGGAGAGCAGAGCCATGGCGGTGTCAGTGCGCACGTCCACCACATGCATGCAGAGGCTCAGAAACAGAGCTAGATGGGCTGTGGTGCTCACCAGGTTCATGCGGTCCCTCAGGTCTGTGATCTCCTTCTCGCGGGACGTGACGATCCTCTTGATGTCGTTGATCCGTGGCCCGAAGTTGGCAAGCTCACTTTCCAGTTTGGACTTCTCCTGCACGACACAAAGGGCGAAAAAAGATGATTAATTACGGTAAATTTTTTTGTAAATTACAATACAAAAAAACTTAAGAAGAAAACGGTAACAGTGAAATATGAGCAAATTCACAATGTAGATCTAATAAGATGCTAATACAGGCAGGATAGTGCATTGAGGCCAGCCTACCTGCATGTTGAGGGACAGGTGGCGGGTCTTGGTCTGCTCCAGGTCGCTCTGGGAGTACTTGAGTCTCATCTGCAGCCCATGGGCCTGGGACTGCACCTGACGCAGCTCCGCCTCCTTCCTCTTGGCCTTCATTTGCTCCTACAAAAAAAACACAGATAATACGGAGGGTCAACTTCAACTACTACTTACGGGGATACAATTGGGGTTAGGATTAGGTCTCCAATATGAAGAGGAAAGTGTGGCTTTGTCCAAAGGTTGTGGGAGAGTTGTGGGAGAGGGTCTGCCTGTTAACTGGGATGAGAGGGATATGAAACCCATCTGTTTTAGGGATCCGGGTGTCCCCTGTCCGTGATGGCCGTCTGAAAGGCCTCTCTCGTTACCTTGAGCTCCTCTGTGAGCTTCTCCTTCTTGTCCTTGAGCTTGTCCACAGCCTTCTCGTCCCAGCGCCGGGCCTTGGCCTTCAGGTCGCTGGCTCCTCCAGAGATCACACCGGACTTCTGGAACAGGGTGCCGTCCAGCGCCACCGTCTGGACACACGGACAAACACAGAAAACACATTGTGAGACGCTAGTTTATATTGAAGGAATAACTTCAGTTAAATAACTAAATAGTTGATGGTTGTAATAAGTAATTGCATTAGCGGTGTACTATGGGAGGGATCACAAAACATAAATATAGTACAAAAACCCACTTCCCAAGGAGTGGTATTGAACAGCTAATACACGTCATGTATTTTTTCGTGCCATGATGTTCGGTGTATGATCATGTTCATCGTGTGACCTTGTGTCGGTACGGCCCTCCGAAGGCGATCCTGCGGGCGTCCTCCACGTTGTCGCAGACCAGCGCGTTGCCGCAGGCGTACTGCAGGGCCTTCTTGATGTGCGGGGGCTCGTAGCGGATGACGTCTATCACCAGCTTGGCCCCGCGGAGCTCCCTCAGCTTCTCGTCGGTGGGCTTCACCTGTGGGGGCGGGGGTGGGACGACATACATGTTCGGTTACATGTTCAGGAAACCCCTTGTGGATTGGAAACCACTTTGGTTGAATGCAGGAAAGTTGTTTTCATTTTAGACTTGGTTGGTTTATGTATCTAATAGGGCTGCACCATGGCGGAAAAATAGCAATACTTTTGTTCCTCGTAATATATTGCAGTATGGAATAACAATGGAATCGTAATTAATAACAATTGTAAATACAGCTGCAGAGTGCCTTGCAACCTAAAGTTCAGGCGGCTATATCTTTTATGCATATATACGGCCTCCAGGAACACAAACATCTCGCATTCCTTAATTGCGATGTCTGTGTAGTTCGATATGCTGTTCACATTATTGATTAATTCCTAGTTGATAGTTTGTGGTTTACAAGTGCCCTGGGCAGCTTGTTTTTAAAGCAACCTGTGAGGTATTGTGTGAATATAAAACAAATGAACTGTCAGCATTATTGATTTCCTTTGCTGATCTTTTATTCACTCGAAAGTGCCAGTGAAAGGATCAGACCTTTTTTCTAGATTAGCCAGGGAAAATACAGCAAAAACGTTGTTGCATGACTTGTTGCATGGATAATTTTTTCTTTGACATGCAGCCCTAGCATCTATGTACGAGTTTTAGGAGTGATCAACTATCATTGGAAACACATTAGACGATTAAAACCACCATTTACTTATGTACTTCATTAGCACTCTGGCCACCACCAGTATCCTCAACCAAAAAAAAGCTGGGTCAGCCTCCTCCTAAAAACGTTACCTCCAGGTAGTCGAGGGGAAGGAAAGTCTCGGGCTCCCCTCTCTGCTCCTTGATGTACTGGATGCAGTCCCTCCCCGTCTTCTCAGAGTCCACGATGATGGCGTCCATGTTCTTCCCCAGCACCTTGGTGACAGCGATCTGGTACTTCTTCTGCGTGGGCTGGCATAGGTCGATCAGACGGCCGTACTTCAGGGAGAAACACACAGGAGACGGGAACAGTGTGAATTCAGGCAGCGGTTGATGATACACGTCAAAGGGAGGAGGCGTGGTTGGCCTGGTGAAGGGGGGGGGCTGCCGTACCACGGAGCCAGGGTACAGCCTCTTGATGCTCTCCATGATCTCAGCCTTGCGCTGCTGGCGGCTGTTCTCCTGCCGGTCGATCCTGGCGTCTCCCAGCTGCTCCATGACCTACGCGGCCGTAAGAAGGGGTGGGCTGTGAGATGCTACGCAGAGTTGAACAGCAGACGATGGCCCTCATTCACCTACATCAATATGAGCCATATGTCACGTTTTATTTTGGATAGATGTTTGTTTCTAGAAGACAACCCAACCCCAGGGTTTAGATCCGCTCTGTGCGGGGCGCCCTACCTGGTTCAGCTCTGTGTTGATCTCGTCGATCCTCCTCTTGGCACCCTCCACCTCCTCCGTCAGCTCCTCCTCCATGCGCTTCTGCTCATCCAGCGACTGTCTGAGGACCAATGAGGAGCACGGGTCAAGGAGGAGAATATACTCATTGGGTTGGACTTTTCTTTAATATTGCCATGTTATGATATGACTTACTTGGGTGCACGCTTACAATGTTTGTATTAGGTGTATTCTCAGATACACAATGCCACTGATTGATATTTACACTTATCCATTACCAACATGGCACAACCCTTACAAAATACAGTACGGCTTTATTGAAGCATGCAAAGGGATCGGGTACCTGCTGGTGTTGATATAGTCCTCCAGCTTCTCAATACGTTTCTGGTTTTCCTCAATTTCGCGGATCTTCTGCTTTATCTTGGCCTAACACGGAAAAAAGTTTAAACTTAGACCCTTGCATTTCAAATGAACTCTTATTCGAAGGCACACACAGAAATCGGTTCAAAATCCTCGTCCTCGTGAGCTCACATACCTCTGTCTCCACTTTCTTCCTCTCCTCCAGATCCAGACGGTCCTGGTCGGCTTTTTGGTCGCGGTTGAACTTCTCCAGCTCCTGGGCCAGGGTGGCGGCTCGCTTGCTGGCCTCCTCCTTCAGGCGGTGGTACTGTTTGACCTGAGGAATTCACATCAGTGTGAAGTTCAAGTTATCTTGGGGAAAAAAAGGCCTGCAACCTTCCCAACAAGACAACCTAATAATATGCAGCCATCTATTATCACTTCAAACGTTCCTAATGGGTTTACAAAAAAAACTAAACCAAATGTCCCATTCATAAAAGTACCTGGTTCTCCTCCAGGGTGAGGTCCTGGCCCTGGCTCTGCGCCTCCTCCTCCATGCGCTCCTCAAACTCCTGCTTGGTCAGCTCCACGGCCTTCATCTCCTTGTCCAGCTCGTCCATGTCCCCCTTGCGCTTCTTGTACATCTTCTGGGCGTTCTGCAGGGACTTGCGTGCCGCCTCCTGCTTCTTGATCTTGTGGGAGGTGTTCTCCTTGGCCTTGATGTACTGGGGCCGCTTCTGGTTGAGCTCCGAGTCTTTCTCCCTGGAGGCGGGAGCAAGGGGTCGGAGGTTCATTTTGGTCAATGGGATACTTTCAAACCAACATTGATTATCATAATAAATCGACAGTATTTTGTTACTTTTACTCGCTTTATAAACAAGCTGATCAAGAGGGCGAATTGAAGTGATATCTTTTTCATTCATGTCAATAATGTCATTAACATGTACACGACTGAACATTTATTTAAAAAGCAAGAAACAAGGGAGCAAGTTGATAGTGCTTTGCATTTGCCCTGCTGCGGAAACTAAACCCAGGGCAAGAGGAGCGCAACGATGCCCATCCCCGTGACTCACTTGATCTCCTTCTCCACCGTCTGCTGCTCCCGCATCAGGCGGCCCAGCTCCTTCTTCTTCTCCTTCAGCTCTTCCTCCACGTGGTCCATCTTCTTGCGGTCCTTGTCGATCTCCTTGTTGCGATGGGACAGCTCCTTGTTGAGCTTCTCGATATCCGTCTCGTTGTGGTAGAGCTTGAAGAGCTGCATCTGCACGTGGGCCCGCACCACCTCGTCCTTCAGCCTCTGGTACCGCTCAGCCTGGAGGGAGGGATACTCGTTATAATATCAAGTAGTACAGGTGAACTCCATATTTTATGTGTCTTGTTTATTAATGCATATGTAGCCTCTAAATAATGCCCACTAGCATAAAAAAAAAAAAAGGCCCAACGCACCTCCTCTTTCTCCTGTTTGGCCTCTTTGCGCTCTGCGGCGATGTTCTTCTTGCGATGGTAGTTAAACTGAGTGTCCTCCTCTGCTTTCACCATCTCTTTCTTCCTGCGGTCGTACTCCTGGGCCAGATCCCCGGAGCGGGAGATCTCCTCAAACAGAGCCGTGCGCTCCTTGGGGTTCTTCATGGCGATGGACTCCACCGCTCCCTGGAAAAGAGATAAAACCCCAAGGCTGTTACTATGTCTTCATAGGAAGTTGGTCTGTATCATGCCGTGCAGTTAGTGTCCAAATGAAGAATACTTCTCAACACACAAGTCCAATAAAATGCAGTTAAGGGGTCATATGCCGTTCAAAAATTGCAAACATCAGCACTGGAACTTATTTTTTTGTACAGTCTTAATACTGTGTTGACTCATAATAAACAAAACCTATTTTCTGTAAACCCCTGAGAACTGTGTTTGTGCATTGCAAGTTAGGTCTTACCTGGAAAACCAAGAAGTTGCGAGCCTTGATGAGGATGCCCAGTTTCTCTAGCTCCTCGCTGTACTCCGCCAGGTTCACAACCTTAGTGTTGATTCTGTACTCAGAGGACGAACCTACCACACAATAAAGACAAAAGAACCGGTGAATTTAACAAAACTATTTTTTAATTTACATTTAGCGTGTAATTGCAATTGCATACATAAAAACCTAGGATTTACAAAAGAGGCTAGTGCTGAACACCCTAGTTTCTAAAACCAACTGCAGAGTAGCTATAGAAAGACAAGGTTTTGTAGAACTTCTTTATAT